>NW_009923972.1:9466-17596 GCF_000696875.1 Nestor notabilis | reverse complement strand
ACCCAAACCATTCTATGATTCTATGAATTAGGTAAGAAATTCAAACCTTTTAACTCATAAAGTAAAGTCTAAGAAAAGAGACCTAAGCTTATCAATGATGAGAAAATTCACTAGTCAAACCAAGAACAAACTCAGAAAACTTTTGGACTATCGTTGTCCTCCTGAAGAAAAAATAGAAGGTGACACTACCCACCTTTAATGGGAAGAGCTGCACAAGTCCTTTCCAAAACAGGATGTGTGGCTTTGGAGTCAGTTATAGAGACATATGCAGTAACGTGAATTCAAATTACTACAAGTATTACAAGCAGGAACATCTCCCAAGTGATGGAAGCAAGTTATCAAGTACTGAATGCTCCTAAAGAAACTCAATTATGTTTACCCATGTTTGAACCTGTTCCTGCACAAGCTAGGGCTCCACATTTACCAAAAAGGGTAATTAGTAGTTTTAGACTAAAAATAAGTAACTCCAGTAGAAAACTGTTATTCTGACAAACTGGATAAATCATGTTCATAATTCCCATATGAGCTCATGACTGTTTGGAAGTCAAATTCTTCTTGGATATCATGATTTTCATGGTCAGAAACAAAACATAAGCACCCATCATTCCCAAGGATGACTGAGACAACTGAATTATCTTAGGATAGCAAGCTGAAGCTCTCCTTGACACATTTTTGTATCTGAAAAAGCAGGCAACGAAAACAATGTCGCAGAGAAGCAGATGGCCAATGAGTTATCACTCTTGGTCTGATGACTTACGTGGGCTAAACTTGTTTATTTACTCACATATTTGCAAAAAACCCTCAACCCTTTCCTTATGTTAGCAGCAGCTATATTATGTATATATTACATACACAGTACATACCACTACCTACACGCAACATCAAGGGATCAAGCATATACCCTCAAATTACCATGTGTTCTCCAGCAACGACAAAAGTCACAGTTGACCCTCCCTTCCCAGGGCCAGGGAGTTAAGTGACTGGTATGTCTACCACCGCAGCTCTAGAAAGGGTTAAAAGGGGATCAGAGAGTTAGAGCTGCTCTGCTCACTGGCCTGGAGACAGGACAGAAGTAGCTCAGGTCCTCCAGGGCAGGCAAACGAGCCTGTAATTACCAGCTATACCCTTCACCCTACCCAGGAACTGCTCCTTCTGCCTGTTCACTACTCCCTGTTGATGCAACACCCATGCTAACCCTGCATGACGCATGATGAAACCTCTGTCATATGGTCCTGAAGCAACAGGCGCTGCTTGTGTGTTGGCGAGCCCTGCCTGTCATATGAACTATCCTTGGAAAATACAGATTCTTCTCGGATCATCTCACCCCCTCTTTAGGATTGTTCTCATTATCTTCTCTTTAATTGTTCTCATTATCTTTTGGGCAGAGAAAAATAATGCAGCCTTTCTAAGCACACAAAATCCAATTATATATACATATAGTGTTGGGAAAAGAATTAAAATATTTTTCCTAACAGATTAGCTCCTGCAAATCAGGAAAGAAAGGTCAGAGTGTGACCATTTAACACCCTGAAAATCACCAGGAAATATTTTGTCTGCAGTTACAGTAATGCTACTGCCGTTAGCTACAGTTAACAACCAGCCTTACAATTATAAAGGCTATGGGTAACCACCTCCTAGCCCATGTTTTCCAGACAAAGAGCTTTACATCATTTTTCTACTAGCAAAAGTTTCACTGTATTCTTGTATTGCAACAAAATGAGTAAAGGTTTAGAAGTAGTCAGTGTAATTTTATGTACTGGTAGGAGTCCTGAAAGTAGAGCAAGACATTTTTCAGTAGATTCTGTGAATTCTCAAGATGTAAATGTGATGCAGGATGTGCTTATCAGTGCCCTCACAGAGCAGAATGTGCTGAGAAGATGCAGGATCCACACAGGATGGCTGCATGGATCAGCTGGTTACGGATCAGATCCTCCTCACATTTTCACATCCATAGGTATATCACTGTGGGGATGGACAGGGGAGCCGCTCTGAATAAACTACTGAGCTCCAAACAACTCCTCCTGCAACAACCACCCCTGCAGTCCTGAGGACTTCAGTGAGACTGTGGGTATGGCAGATCCCAGAGCAGCAGTCCAGAGGCCGAAGCCCAGAAGAAGGAAGCAGGTACAGTGCAGGAAAGACAGGGTCTGAGAAGGAATGCTCACTTCTGACCTATCAACATCTGGTGCAAGACAGCCCAGTGCTGTAACTGGTGCAGCATCTGAGCCTTTGTGCCAGTGTAGAGCAGTCTACCCCCATCCCTCCACCCACTCCGTGGTGTAGGAAGTGTTACACAGACAGACTCATGAACACCATCTGCTTAACTGTAGCATTTGACTCCCTCCCTCCAGCATGTAATAGTCTGAGATGGTCTAAGTGCACTAACACAATTCTACATTTTACATTGGTATATGTCATGAAGAAAAAACAAAGTCAAAATGTACTTTTCATCTCCCACAACACTGCTCTTGCTTTTCTAACTGAATTTGCTTGCACTGATTCTTAAAAGGAAAAAGAAACTGTGTGGGAGCATTAAGTTTAACTAGAAGAAACTCTTCTAGTGAAAAGTAAAAATTAACAGGCATAAATATGCACAATACTGACACCTGTACAGGAACATAAAGTCTACACAGGAAACAACTTTTGGTTTTGTTTGTTGGGGGTTTTTTTGTGGCATCTTTATTCATTCTACTATGAAGAAAGAGTATTAAATTTGATAAACTGATGCAAATACAAGAAAAACTTCAATGCAGACCAGAAAAAAACCCTTCTTTCTGAATAGGTGAACTCACTAGCCATTTTTTCCTATTCACATCCACATTTCAAAATAAAACACTTCCAAGTACCTGGGTTGTCATGTCAGTGGGTTTAGTAATCCCATACTACAGCGCGGTCTGTTAATTACGGACTATATTACTTACAGCGTTTCTGTAGCTTGGAATACAAGTAACTGAAATAACCTCCAAGCACTGTGGGAGATAAACAGCTAGTTAGACAGAGGCACACAGTACAGTATCTCTGGTTCTAAAAACTGCCCAGTGGTGTCACTTGCCTCATCTTTCAAAGTGAAAAGGATGATGCTTTTAAATTTATTTTTCACAGAAGCCCAAACTCCCACAACTGCAAATGTGGTTACTGGGCTGCAGCATCCCGGGAAAAGACACGGAGAAAATCAGTTCCCAGCAGGCTCCAAGTGAGAGCCCTAAAGAGAAACACCCCACCATGCTGCTTGCTCTCCAGTGTCGCAGGGAGCTCACTCAGCACCAGGCAGGGAGCAGAGCAAGACACAGCACTCGCATCTTCTATTCCCAGTCCCTGCATCTTAACAAGAGATCAGAAAGATGTTCCTCACGCATGTGTCAGCTGTGGGCTGTATGTCAGCTTTCCCAAAACTGGCAAGCACAGACAGAAGGACAGGATAGCTCTGAGACACACAGATACAAATGATCCCAATCTTTCATTTATCCTTATTGCTAAACTATCTGGACAATGTCCCCTGACAAAATAATTAAAAGGATTTTATTTTTTTGCCAAACTGCATGATAAAACAGTTTTGTTTGACATGGGGAAGAAAGGCATAGGAAAATAGGAACATACTTTTTAAAACAGCAGTGATTTAAGGCAGGAAGAATGAAAACTGCTCACAGGGCTTATTACCCACCAAAACCTTTAACCTGTAAGAAGAAGCCCCACCAGCCCCAGGCTCATGCTGTGATCAGCTTACATATGAGAACTCTGAAAACTCATTCTGCCCCACCTCAGCCAAGCTCCCAGCCAGCATGCCTGCATGCCTCTGGACCATCCCACCGATCCTACCACCAGCACTTTCTGCTCAGAGACAGAAAGAAGGGGAAAGAGAAGGATTTGGAATACTAATGCTTATCTGAAACCATATACACAAATAAGCAACCAGGCCAACTCCAAGCAAGGGGATTGTTTCTGATTCTCATAAGTCATAGAAGTTACCAAACTGAGAAAAATATGAAACTGTTAAATGAAACGCAAAAGGATGACACAGTTTGACACTTGGTATTTGCATGTGGACAGGACTGGCTTGTTTGGGATGATTAAAGCAATGCAGACCAAGCCTGAGCGCTCTCCCAAGCCTGGGCAGGCCAGCCAGCTGCAGCAGAGCCCGGTCAAGGGAAAAGCTGCTCCTCCAGAGGCTGGCAAAAATACATTATGCACCACTCACCAGAAGCTAGTGCCTGCATGCTCCGGGCATCCACAGCATCTTGGTACCCCCTGGCATTTCCACACCCTGCTCTGCGCCTGGCTTTCCCTGGCAGATGTGGGGACGATGAGCTCTGCACAGGCAGGGGAACATCCAGCCCACCAACAGGCTGGTGCACCTCATCTTCCTGCACAAAGCCCAGGCATGAGCCACAGCAGCCATGGCTCAGTAGAACCTGTCAGTGCAGGGTTAGGAAGGTTATGCTGCAACTGAAAGAAAGACTCCCTTCAAAGACATCAAGCCATGCCTTTGATGCTGGTGATACTCTCGTGGACAGTGATGCAATGAGTGCGAGACATGCAGTTGTAACTCCCTACTGGGACTGGCTGCCTTCCCACCTGAAGACAAGACTGGATTTACTACTGTGGCCACAGGACTCCTGCAATGAACACACATTAAATTAGTCCAGAATTCTATGTTTTGGTCATTTGAATAGCAGATAGCATTTGTAACCTACTCAAACACCTCGACTCTCGACTTAGTATTCTAAAATCCTGCAAATCAGAGATCTATTGGTGGAACCGACAGAATAGGGGAGGCCAGGGGAGAAATATTAATATATCAGTTATTCACTCCATACCATTTTAGTAAGCTATGAAAAAATACAAGAAGGTAGTATTTGAAAACATTTAGAAAAACATATTCTTAAGCGAGGCTTGAAAGCCATCTGAATAAATACAGAAATCTTCCATGGGCGTGGGTTTATAAATATGATTTATATCCTGATAGCCAAGCAATGAATGCAGTCTGTCAGGCACCTGAAACTGCTTTACATTTATGATTCATTTGCACAAGAACTGTTTTCAACAGTTTCATTTTTTTTTAGATTTGAATTATAAGACCATTAAAATAGAAGAAAGGCCTCAGCAATCCCCAATACACATCTAGCCCAATATTCAGTCTCCTAAAGAGGCCAGCAGTGCACACCCAGGGAAGAATAAGGCAGCATTCATACGTCCCCTAATAATCTCCCCCTCCCTTTTCAGTTCAAGGGATTTGCTGTGCCTGCTGTGATTCCTCTATCGAGTAGTCTCCGTGAGACCTCTCTGCCAAAGTCTTGCCCAATCTCCCCACCAGCCTATGTAAACTTCTTGCACCCACAGCATTGTCCAGCCAGACATTGTCCTGCAGGTAACTCCCCCTGGCATGGGGGATCACCTCCTCTTTCTTCTGAACCCTATTCTCTTCACTTTTATTTCCCCAGAAATGATTTTGCCTGTGCAAGCAGTACCTGGATGAGCAACAACTTTAAGGTGTATCACATGATGCATTATGACTAGAAGCTGAAGAATCATGTCGCTGCATCTTATGACTATATGGTCTTTATACAGTAGCACGGATTTATACAATGTTATTGGCCTTGCCTGATTTGGTGGCATAGTGGCTACTGCGCACCTCAAACAGCCTTGGCTTTTGAGGATAGCATCACTCTCCGTATAGAAGAAATTCAGCAGTGGCATTATTGAATACTGGAATTTATAAAGAAGGTTGCATCCACAGACATGCCTGGCAAAGGCTGACCACAATATGCTCCTTCTTCAGAGAAGAAACAGTTCATCTCCTCGTTTCTTACAGTGAAGAATGTTTCCATCCCTGATGTGTTGTATTTAAATGCAATGAACTCTTGCCTTATTTTAATTTACTTTAGAACCAGACAAGTTGATGTACTCAAGAGATGCTAATGATACAAACTACTTTTTAGTGAGGGACTATAAAACTTGTAATGAACAACCCCCACACTTTTTATCGAACAGCTTCAAGAACAGTTACTATAGATTATTTTTATGTTGAAAAGTGGTTATAGCATTGTGAAAAATATCTTGGCTATAGAAATGATTCAAATACTTCAATCTCCAATCTTGCAGTGGTTCCTCTAGGTTGGCAAATTCTTCAAACTGTTTTGCTAGGAGCTCACCTAAATCATCATTGCAGGATGAGAGATCTGTCTAGGTGTTCCCTACTTCCATGATTGTGCCTGGAAACTTAAAAGGAATCATAGTGATAGGTATGACTGCAGATGAACTGAGAAAATCAGTATAACCTTTTTTTTTCCCTAAAACATGTAAAACTGCTGACAGACTGCCCTTGGATGGGTCATGTCTCTACATTTTATGAGGACACAATGGAAAGAATCTCACAAAGGCACACAAAAAAGTACTAGACTGTAACTGAGACACAGAAGAGGTATTCTTGAGGCAGCTCTGTGTAATGAAGAAAAAGAATGCAGAATTTTGCTGTCCTTTAAAAGCTAAGCACCATGTAGTGCCCTCTGCTGCACACAGAGGTAATAGGCAGAGCAGCACTGAACAATGACATCGCTCAATACTAAACAACATACTATGTTGTATGTATGACAAATATTTATTTCCTTAATGATGCTTGTTTTTTAAAAAACAGTAATAAACTACGCAAACATCGGCAGTACTAGCTTAGAGCAGATGTTTTTTACACTCCCTCTTCCCATCTAATATCCTGCATTCTGTCTGCGAGCAAGCTGTCAGCTCACCTCCCACATCTACATAGTGGGAAATGCATGCTGAGAGCGAGCCGAGGCGCTGGGCGGCTGGGTGGGGGGAGCCTGCAGCACCCTCAGCATGAGGTTTAATCATGAGACACTCATGACGGCTAAACAGCTCAGTGGGACGTGGTCTACACACTGCTCTCACTGCTTCTCCTGACTCAAGTGAGCTGCAAGTCCCTATCACTCCCTACTCTCAGCTAAAAGAAATAAAACAAAGACAAACAAACATAAGGGAAGGTCAACTCTCTGATGTAATTTCCAACTTCCAAATAAATGTGCATTAGCAGCCTATAAAAGGTCCTTTGCACACAACATGAAAGAGGTAGACGCAGACAGGGGGAACTGTGAGCCTGAAGAGGATTTATTGATTGTCAGACAGAACTGAGGAGGTCTCCTAATGTGGAATACAAATATTTAATCTGATTCTGAAATCTTATCTGCTGCCTTTAAGAAGATTAACAGAAATTCTCTTGCAGCAGACTGTGAATTCTGATCCATTTCATCAACTAGGAATATTTTCCAGAAGCAAAGCTTGCGCATTTAAACTGTTTTATTAGCATTCTACTCAAAATCAAATTCAACAAAGTTGATCAAGATTGAAACCTGTTCAAGGAAGTTAGGTCATTAAAAAACGTTATTTGCATGCATGCATATTGCATGAAACAGGCATGTCACGTGCATGCGCAGACATGAAAATGTAAGGTATCTTATTTTACACGAGACATAAAACATTCAATGTCTCCACACTGTCCTTGGAACAAAAACCAGCATGAACATGTTATGGCAGAAAAGTTCTTCCTTTAAAAAAAGATAAATAAAATAAATAGTTTTTCCAAATTGATAATCTCTGCTGTATCCTGGAATGAAAGGAGATATTCCAGAGAAGAGGGAAGAACTCGTACATATATCCTTTTTTTCTGTCGTGTGCAGACTGAGCACAAGGCAGACAGCTAATATCATCGCTGCGCTCGGTTCTGCCCCATGAATCTATGTAACTGGCCAAGTTTCAGCCTTCTCCTGTTTGCCTTTAGTTAAAGTGACAGGGAAAGGGAAGTACAGCCAGCTGGCTTGCTGCGGCCAGCTTCCCTCCCCCAGAGGAAAGTGAGGGAGCCATGCTTCCCATTTCTTTCATTTCTGCCCGTAAGCCAAGCTGACAACGTGCCAGACAGCCCAGTCCCAAGTTTTCCGTATGTTTTTTTTCCTAGAAATCCACTAGGGTCTATCTGAAGTAAGAAGAGCATGTTAGACGCTACAGTGCAAGAGGGGGAATACGTCTCTTATCTCTTCCTCTTCATACAAGTCCCTCCCTGACAATCCAAAGGGAGACGAGCTGCTAGGGGCTCCACTCCATGGTTATGAGCTACTCCGGACAGCT
>NW_009923972.1:0-9435 GCF_000696875.1 Nestor notabilis | reverse complement strand
GCAGGCCTTCTGAACGCATGGCATCTCCACTGGGCTATGGGAATAACGCACCGGTGATGCCAAATACCCATTTAAAGCAGGGCTGAGAAGCATCCCATACCAGGCAACCCCCAAGCATTTGGCAGGTCTGCTTTAGATGTGTGTTGGCTGGTTGAATTCAGCCTGTTCCTGTTTGAAGCAAGCTAAGCTGCATTTCACCACTAAGTAGGGCTTCAGGTGGGAGCGGTCCAGGCAATGAAACCAACCCAGCAGCATATATACTGACACTTCTGCTTTCTTCTTAATAGCCAATTCATAATGCAGCTACCAGGCATCATCTGAACATTACCTCTGCGCTATTAGCTCCAGGGTTTTTACCCAAGATGTAAAATAAGTCAAATAGCCCTGCAGCTGCCATGAGCAAGGAGTATGCATGCGGCTGCAGCACCTCAGAGAACTCAGTCTGAGACTTTAATCTAGGCAAGACCTTGATCCAAGGGCAACCCAAATCAGTCCTCAAGTACAGTGCTGAGTGGGCTTCTGCTTGCTACCCGAGAAGGCAACGTAGTGCACCATTGTAATGTGAATGCATGCATCTTCCCTGTAGTCAATGAAAAGTGTTAGATTTTCATGATGAAAAAGTTCAAAGGACACTGCTCTTCTAAAGTTCTGCGTTAATTCTTTATCTGGAGCAGAAATACCTCTCTTTCACACAGAATGGTACAGGATCACAAAGACATGGGCCTCTTCCCTCCCTAGCCCATGGGAACCCCACACACCAAAACCATCTTTTTTAGCAGAGCACAAAGAGCACTTCACAGCCATTATTTCTGCACATAGTAACTGCAGCCATGAAATGAGCGTGCCCTACAGCAAAAAGAAAGTGTCTAACAAGGATCTTTGCATAATTTCAGGTAAAGCATGTTAGTTTCCAGCTCTCCCTGTTTCTTCTTATGAAGATACTCAGTTAGTGAGATGTATGAACACATGGGGCGATGCAATAATGCCACAAGTGCATTGCCAGGGGACACTGTTCCCAGTACAACAGCCCAGTCTGAAGTGGCCCTCACTGTATTTTACCTCTTACACCTAGTGTGTAGCTAGTATGAAGCAGAAGTCCTGGAGAAAAGTATGGTATGTAGTCAGACACTGTCTCCTGCTCTCAGCTGTAAAATGACAACAGTAACACACCCTTTCTTAAGGGGCTTCTGTGGTCACAGAGGCAGAAAACTGTCACATATGTTCTGGCACAGAGATGGTAAGATCCATACATATACCCCTAATGAGTCTTTGTCCACCATAACCCAGAGGCAGTAGAGCATCAAAATTTAAGGTTGCACCAGAAATTATAAATCTCCCATTTCTTAAGATGAGAGCAGTTGCCTTCAGAGCTTTTAACTTTAGGTTTCAGCACACAAATTCCTAAGGTATCTTAAGAAAAACAGAAAGGTTGATAATTACACGCATATGCACACCCTACACACTATACATGTATGACCCCCAATATCTGCTTTCTTACATTGTGGAAAGCCATTATTCCAGAATATACTGCCCTGATGGACCTCATTACTGAAGACTAATGTCATGCTGCCTCTACTGCAGCTGCCACCAAGAATACTTTAAGCCAAGTCTACAGACTTTAGAAGTTACACTTTCTTTTTTCATCCTAAGACAAAACATTTTTCTGTGCAATATACTCAGTTCTACGCAGAATACTTGTTGGCACCAGCAGCTACAACATGACAGTCATCAAAAACTTGAACTATACCAAAAAAATCTTGGGATTAGACAGGTTACATTGGGTGTTGCCTGTTGAACTTGATCCTGAACTTCAGCACACATGTTCTCCTGTTGAGCAACATGAGATGATAGGGAAAGGCTGTGGTTACTCTGGGAGGAAGCAGGAACAAGAGAGAGCTCCATCCCCAGCACCAAATGCAGGGCCTGGAGGGTGCTCCTGGGTAACTGCCAAGCTGGAAGATGAGAAATGCCTTTATCACCTGGCACTCTTCAGCAAGATACTCAGGGCATACGCTGGGCGCTGGGAAGCTCTCCTTCGCCTTGCAATTTCCTAGGCAGTCCCAGAGCTGTTCTGGCTGCTGCTGCTGCTGCTTTGAAGGCTGTGTGGTCAGACAGAGTACGTATTTTCTGGCACACCTAAGTTTTCTCAAGGAATGTAGGCCATGGTAAGAAAATTTTCACTTTCTAGCTCTCTCTTGGTAAGAGCAGAACTTCCTGAGTTAAAGAAAAGATGTTCCCCTAAGCCAAAGGCAAGTTATATGCTGCTGCAAACAAACCCAAATTTAGAGTTCCTCTCCCCCACACCCTGCTTCCCCTAAAAAAAGGTAAGAAAAAAAGCCAAAATGTTCATAACAGTGCATTTGGTGGCCTAAATATGGGTGTTACCAGATTTGCCACTGACGGAAAGAGGTCAGAATTTGAGAAGGTGAGAAAATGACTTAAGCTTCCATATGAAAATTTGACCTAGAACAATTAACCTGACAACGGCACCAGGACAATGTCCCAGAAAGCTCATTTCCACGTTTATACTGGGAAAAGTTTAGCAGTTCAGGACTACTGAGAGCAAGTTCTCACATTTACACCTGACACAACGAATTCATTTGGACATGCAACACTCAGAACCCATCTGAAAAAGCAACTGCTTTTTGCTACCACATTCTTACACCATTTCCTAATCTCCTTATACAGATGCTAGGAGTAACACACAGCCATACCCAGTCCTATTGGCATCTGCCTCCAGTATAGAGACAGAAAAACTTGGTTACACAATTGCAAAACTATTGAGCTCCTTTGAGAAAAATCCTCATCTTCCAGGTTGCTGCCTGCTTTTCACACTGATGCCCAATTACCACGCACCACTCCTGATAGTCTTTACAAGTTTTCATACACTTAAAAATGCTTTCTTCAACTACAATCACTGAGTTTAACACTTTTTTTTCCTCAAACGTGAGAAGCAAAACACCATACTGTGTTCTGTCCCTCAAGAAAATTGCCTACACAGCTACTTTTGACCTATGAGTGTTTGTTCTCCCTCCCGATTGTCACTGCAAACCCACACAAGACTATATTTTTTATTATTAGCTGTGTGCTGAACCTGCATTAGTGCAGATAAACACCAGAAAAAGTTACAAATCGAAGAAGAGAGGCATATAAATGGGCTTTCACTAACCTTTTGCCAGGGTGGGGAAGCTGAAATGGCCTGTGAAGGTCAAGCCAGAAGGGAGCAAACCAGGCAGCAAATTTGCTCCCGTCGGCTGGTGAGCAAGTGAGCAAACAGGGAGAGCTGGTGGCTGGGAGGGGAGGAGGAGCCTATGAGAGCAGGTGAGTGGTTAGCTACTAAACCAGAGGATAAGCAGCCAGGACTTGCAAATAACTGTACGCCACCTGGAAACTGGAGAGGAAGAGAGATTTTCTGCCAGACTGCCCTGAACTGTCAAACATCTGCATTTTCCACCCTGCAGTGAAGGCTCCTCTGCCAGCCTTCCCTCGGTGCCAGCAGAAGGCTTCTCCACAGCACCTGCAGGCTGCGGCTTTCCGCGGGGAACACAAGCGCCGTCAGCAGGAAAGCGCAGGGAGCTGGTGTGTGCGCACACCTGGAGAGGAGTGCTTGAGAGCTGCAGTCACTCCTGGGCGGGCACCATTCACGCCTGCGAACCTTCCCTCTGCAACAGCCTCAGGTCTTTTTATGGTCAAGGCAGTTGCAATGTTGCCAAAATGTTGAGATTGCCAAAGCTGCTTTGATGGTCTAAGAAGGTCTCCAAAAGCCTCAGGCAAGGGAGACGTGATTAGTCTCCATCATAAAATTCCCAAATAATCCTCTGGAGAGGAAAAGTCAACGAACAAAAAACAAACCACAACCTCTGACCTACACCTTTGCTACCCAATTTTCTGTCAGAATATAACTCTTCATGACTGTAACACCCTAAAACTTACAATTATGAAGCTGAATGCATTTTCATCATGGATGGATGGTTGTGGGTGAACTAGGTTTTAAAAGCAAAACGACTAGAGACCTTTCACAACCAGAATCTCAGATGTCATTTCAAAAGCCAATAGGATTCAGATTCAAACCAAATAGATTCAAACCTGATCAACATTGTACTGAAGCCAGAACACCAAAGACCTTAATTTTCCAGTCAACCCTCATTTAGCGGAAGAGAACGTGGGGGTTGCCAGTGGGCACAACAAACTCCTTGCAGTTCTCAAAACACTTCTGGTGTAATATAATAAAAAACTTGTGAAAATAATAACCTATTATTTATAGCATTTTTGACCAAAATCTTACAGGATGTGCTCACCAGATTTCAGTGTCACTGAAGCAGATTAATCATGGTCTAACCCCTTAGCCCACATGAAAATAATACCTCTTTACACCATATCTGAATAAAATTAATAGCCTTAGAGCACCCCACATAATTTGGCTGCTCTTTTTGTTCATGTTTCCAATCATAGAAGTAATACTTAATCCTCTTGTTTCAGTAGCCTGTTTCTGCTTTGTTTTCTGTAATCATCAGTTACCTCTATATGTATTACAAGGGAACAGGTCATAGCACCACCATGCCTCACTGCCTTCTCCAGCAGCACCCTCTGTCCTGCATTGTACATGAATCCTTGCTTAATGGTTAGTATTAAGTTCCCATGTTAGTGACTAGCCTGTAGCTCTGAAAGTCTTCGGTACTTTGCCCAGATTTAGCAAGTAATTATGCCTTTAGTGTTTCTGCTTAGTTGATCCTAAGACTGAAGTTCTTTTCTCCTAGCAGAAATGCAAATACATATTAAAGTGCATCTTTTTCACTACATTTTCTAGTTGTGCAATATTCTACAGGTTGGTTCCACATATTTCTGTTTCCTGGGCTCTTTATAGCTGACATTTCTCTTTAGACACTTATAGAATGGGAACACCAAATTTATTTCTACATCCCTGTCAGACCACTTTTTGATGGCATAAATGTTACACGCAGTCTGGCACACCTCCAGTCTGCAGCACATCTATTCTGCGGATATTAAGGGGGCCTCTGATTCCCAGTCCAGTCCAACCAACAGATTTAAATGAGTAAAGGGGCAGAAAAAAGGAAAAGGAAAAAGAGAGAAATAGTTCTATAACATAATTGCATCCTTATAAATAGCCTGCTTTCCACGTGAGTCAGATATCAAATAGCTTAATGAAAACTGATAACTGGCTGATTTCTGCAATCTGCCGTCAGCCGCTATTTTCAAGGAAACAGGAGCTATTCCTAATACCACAGTACAACTCCACTTAGTTGTGTAGGAAGCTTGCAGTTTTCAACCAGATGGCAGGTATATACTATTTTAACCAAAATCCTGTTTTAAGAACAGTGGTTGATATAATGACAGTGCTTGACAAGCCAAGAGGCATAAAAAAGTAGATAACTACATAATAGCATTTAGTACTGCCCTTTAAAAAAACAACATACTTAAGAGAGGCAACAGATGGGACAGGCAATCAGGCTGCACGACCTCATTTACTGGGGAAAAAAAGTGTTTTGTTTGGGTTTTTTTAATCAAACTTCAGCCTTTATTTCCAAAATACACTTTGTAAAACTTGGATGTGATTTTTCTCATGCATGTATCAAGCCAAAAAGCCTCTGATCCCTCAGTCAAGCAGGGACAAGAGCTGTTCAGCTGCATTATAGTGTGATGAACCCACATAACTGCATTAACACCTAACAGCGGGGAAAAGCTACCTTTGGAATACAGGGTTTGATATGATAGAAATAACTTGTTGTTAAGATCTCTGTCACTAGAGCAATGTCTACCAATTAGAAAATAAATTATTTACACCGGCATTTCTATTACAGCAGAAGACATTATTCTGTTCTGTTTCACTGCCATCTCATAAACAGCAATGGCAAATAGTAGCTGTGAAATCCATTTTACATCTTGCAGAAGCAAAATAACTCTGTGTTTTTCAGAACTGCCTCAGGCTGGACACATTTTCTCTTCTTTTTTCACCCTGGTACCAAGCATCAGCCACTTTTTGGATCTGCCCCACTGCAGCTGCCCCTAACACAGGACATCATTTGCCCCTCCATACTTACATTATGTCTGGAGTCTTCTCTTCAAATACAAATGGAGAATCAAGAGGACAAGCAGACTCTGGGTGGCTGAGCAGCACACTGGAACACCCCAGGTAAACACCACAGCTTCTCCTCTCTTCTGTGCCAGAGACTTCCCTTGTATTCGAAGCTCAAATTCAAATGGAGAAGATCCGGTGTCCTACCGGTCAAACGCACTGTGCATTTGGATCCTCTAAAGCCCTACCAAAGTATTTAGTAGTTTTCTGTGTATTTACTTTTGCCTTTCTTTTGGACGTATGCCTATGCGAGAAGGAAGCAAACTCTCTTTATATTTCACACCCATTCACGCTGCATTTTTTTCAGGGCATTGCTGAAAGAAAAAAAAAGATAAAAATCCCAAGCTAGTTCAGCTCCAAATGGCCAACCATACAACCATTTATTTTCCTCTGGTTATACTGACTGGGTTATTTTCCCACACACTCCTCATGTGGTGAATTACTTGTCTGAGCAAGCAAGATAATGCTTTAGGCAGCAGATTAGAAAATGCAAATGTACAGGGAGTCCAATAGGCACCTCCTGGGCTGTGTCCTGCCCTGCAAGGCTTGGCTTTCCATCCCCAGCTGAGGCTTCAGGAGGTGCCCAGCCCTCTGAAGGCTTACACTGGGGACCTCAGGCACCAAAAGAGGTGCTGCAACAGCCCCATGCCTCAAAACCCTGTGTCTGAAGGCAGATGGAGAGAATGACTTCTGCCAACAGCAGACACCAAGACTCAGCCCTGCTGTTAACTGCAGTGAGAGCTACCACATCACCAATCCAGGGCTGACTATTTCAGCCAAGACAGATGTGTAGCATACTGGGGAGAAAGGAGGACAGCCTGGGAGCACCACAGTCGCTACTCTATCACTTAGATGTGACTGTAGCAAGAAGATCAGGGAAAACCAGTGACAGAAGAGGTTGGACTGGAGCCCCCCCCCCCCCATCACCTGGATGGCTTGGCTTGCCCCACACCTACCCCCAAAAGAGGACAAAGGTGGTCCTCATCCCTTGCACACACCTCTTCATGGCAGGTAGTGCCATGTAGAAGTATCCCAGACTTGTGAGGTCATTGCTTGCGCTGTCTCCTAAACAAGAGTCTCAGGAACACCTTCTACAGAGTGAGAGAACAGCAGCATGTATTTGCCTCTCACCACCTCTGACTTACCTAAGTGCCAGACAGTAATAATGAAGAGCAAATTACCGAGAGTGTCCTGGAACAGGTTTCCCAGCAGGGCTCTGTTATCCGCATCCCTAGAGGCTTTCAAAGGCCTGGCTGGATCAAGCCCAGAGCAACCTGGTCTGATTTCACAGCTGGCCCTACCCTGAGCAGGAGGTCAGACCAGAGACCTGAAGTACCCGCCTATGTGATTTCTCCTGGGATCCTCTTATGTTTCACCTTCTCACTTGAAACAACGTGCTGTTGACCATTTACTATCCAGGCCAGCAAGTCCTCACAAGCCCAGCACCATTGCAAGGGTTTCAGGGCCAACTCACTACAAAGGCACAGTGAGGCACCCTCCTCCAGCCACGAAGGTCTCCAGACCAAGGTTCTCCAAATGGTTCCCGCTGAACCTCCTATGACACACCAGGTTGGGAGTCAAGAAGAACAGAGATAAACTATGCCTCAGCTATAAAGAAGGATTTTCTAGGTTTCTCTGTAAGCTTTTACAACTTTAACTTTTACTGCTCAGTTTATTTTGTTTTTTTGGGGTTTTTTTTGCATTGAAAGAAAATCTGTTTGGATCTAGCAAGAATAAAGACATCACTTCTTCAGTATTTAGAATAACTGAAAATTTGTGTCACATTAAAATGTGAAACAGCAGGAGAGAAAAGGGAAAAAGTGAAGAAGAAACAAAAAATAAAATATAAAATAACATAAAATAAAATAAAAATACGTGTCCACAGAAACCTGAATCACAGGCAGAGAGCAGCCCTGTTCTTATTGCTCCAGCTCCTTCAAAGATAGTGCTTTTCCACACTGCAGTCACATTTCCAGTTCCTTCACAGACCTACCTGGAGGGACTGAACAATTTGCATCTATCTTTTCCCAGCATTCCATGTGGTATTTGCATTTACCGTGAAAGGGTGGAGAATAATAGTGCTCTAGTGCAAGAAATAAATACATTTAAAAAACAAATCAGTCAGCGCTGCCAGTCAGACAGATGCAGAAGTTGACAAAATACAGCCTTTCATTATTTTTTCATTCCAACCAATGCACAAAATACATGAAATATAAAAGAGAGCCTCACATAGATTTTTTCCAGCTGAATGGAGCTTTGACAGTCAAGAACACTGCATTTTTCACATAATAAAATGTGATTTTCCATCAATTGTACCAGTAATGAAAATGTAGCATGAAGCACAATCCCATGAAAGCCAAGAAGTCGAAGCCAAGGGTGAGGCTGAAATTTGCAAAACAGAGCCTCAAGGGAAGAAAAGTGGGGGATAGAGGAGAACTGGTCCTTCACCACTCAATTTACTTTTCTACCAATGCCTCCCCCAAAAGGACTCCCCCTTCTCCCATTCCTGGTGTTCAATGGGAGGGGCAGCCAGAGCAAAACCATCCATCTGGTTCCCATCACAGGAAAGACTGCCTAAGCTAGCTCCTGCCAAAGCCTGTCATTAGCAATCAGCATGAGAGAGAGCATGAGAAAACACAGCACAGCTAAGACAACAAACCTAATACTTTTAATACGCTAATCATAACAATAGTACTCAATTTTGTTCTTTATAAAAATATCATGGGAGTCAGATGGGTCATCCCGGTAGCCTCAGTTTATCAGAGAAATTAATGTAACAGGCAACACAAATGTTATTTTCTTCTGCCATGGTATATTCATCAGCACCTATTAGAAGCATCTACAGGAGTGAAATATAGCAAGGAAGGATAATTTGACAAGGTGGGTGCTAAATGTTGCTACCCATTAATATACTTTGTCTCCTTTTAGCATAACAGACATGGCGTTTAAGTCCTGATGCAGACACTATAATCCAAGATCTAGTATTTTATCAAAGCCTAGAGAGACGACCATCAAACTATGTGCTCTTGCCACAGAAGTTCAGCACAACCCCTCCTGTTCCCCTTAGCCTTGCCAGCCAGGCAGAGCATTTTCACCATTTCCACAAAAAAACCTGCCCTTCTTGCACATCATCCTTTAAGATCTGTTTTATTACTCCCTCCTTTCAGGCGACCAGGGTAAAAAAAACAACCCACATCAAGTGGCCGGTCTATAGCAATACCTCCCCTGGCTGCTGCCACGGGGAGTGAAGAGCTGCAGGGGTATTAGGACCTTGTACTGCTGAATGCTGCATGCAGTGGTGCTGCCAGTTGGACTTTTCGGCCACCAACTTCCGCCCCTCC
>NW_009923971.1:0-19505 GCF_000696875.1 Nestor notabilis | reverse complement strand
GCTCCAGCCCTCTTATCATCCTTGTGGCCCCAATTACCTGAGTTCTTAGCAAACATAACTGAGACTTTTATCTAGGTCACTCTCAGTATGCACTGATTTCTACCAGTGCCTTTTTACTGTTCGCATTTTCTCTCTTTATTCAGTAATACAAATGCCTCTTGTTCCTGTAGATCTGCCCAATTTCCTAGGAGAACCAAAAGAGTATTGATGTCCCATGGACGCCACAGGGAGTTGTACCTAAATGTCAGTAATAATTCCAAGCGATTGGATTTGTGCCATACTTACCTTTATTTTACATTCCCATCTTCAGACTATAGCAAAGCATCTTGATTTTTTTCCTCCCCTGGTTGAGAGACATTACCTTTTATTTTTCTGAAAGTGAAATAATGGTGTTGAAGTAACTTTAAGCAGAGAAAAAATGCACTTTTGTCCTGTTAAGAAGTTCTAACTGACCTTCTTCAGTGACACCTGTGAGAAAACTTGGCTGAAATTTGAAAACTGAGATGCCACTGCTAAATTGACTAGACAGCTATAATGGTGACATTTGACTGAAAAATCACTTCTGAAAATACTCTCTGGACATTTGTCAAGAAGCACCTCCTCACTCATGATCTCACATAGGAAATGGAAAGGCATATATTATTTATCTGCTGAATTTGATAAAGCTGAGACTGAAAAAGCAATTGTGTAAAGAAGACTGCAAATGCCTCGTTGCTATGTTCAGAACAAATTTCTCCCCCAAATTGTTGCCTTATCCTGAGGGAGAGGGTGGAAAATCCTGCAGGAGCTAAATGCAGTTAGTCAGATGCTGGACTACGCAGGGAACATTTTAAAAGGTCAGTTTGCACAGGAAGCAGTGTGGTTACAATATCACCTTGGCCTCATTGTTCTGCCTGTGTATTCTGTGCAAGCAATGTGTGCAGAACCCAGGGGAACAAACACATACCACAAAATCCACACTGCAGTGGATGTGGGACTGGTAGTGTCTTGTTTTCAGAGAATCATAGAATGGTTTGGGCTGCAAAGGACCTTAAGATCCTCTAGTCCAACCCCCTGCCATGAGCAGGGGACTCCTTCCACTAGACCAGGTTGCTCAAGGATCTGTCCAGCCTGGCCTTGAACACTGCCAGGGACAGAGCTTTCACAACTTCCTTGGGCAACCCATTCCAGTGCCTCACCACCCTCACTGTAAGGAACTTCTTCCTTATATCCGACCTGAATCTCCCCTGTTTCAGTTTGAACTCATTACCCCTTGTCCTACCACTGCAGTCCCTAACGAAGAGTCCCTCCCCAGCATCCTTGTAGGCCCCCTTCAGATATTGGAAGGCTGCTACGAGGTCTCCACACAGTCTTCTCTCTCCAGGCTGAACAGCCCCAACTTTCTCAGCCTGTCTTCATACGGGAGGTGCTCCAGTCCTCTTATCATCCTCATGGCCCTCCTCTGGACTTGCTCCAACAGTTCTTTCAGTTGCAGTCACGCCATGTTCACAGTGCACTTTTGTAATGTTTCATTTGTAGGGATGCGATTTTTTTTGTGAAATTTTTTGTTTCATTTTGAACTTCACAGGCCACTAACTTACTACACAAGTTTGGTGTCTCAGTTACTGTGTGCATTTAATAGTTCCACTTCCTAAAATTAACTACCCTGTGATGCAACCAGTAGGTTCCAGCCCAAGAAGCCACTATCACAGGTACAATACAATCACATAATTGCTCTCAGCTTTAGATTCCTAGGTTTGAGAATCCTGAATAGCTGTACCAATCTTTTTTATAAAGAATAGTTTGCAAAAACCTTTTGGGCCATGAAAAGCAGAGATTTCAGACACATTTTATTTTCATTGGAAATGATTATGAATATGTGACTGCCCCGTAGTTGATGTGTATGTGCTTGGCTGAACACTGCAGCCTGTCACAAGAAAGACCGCTGTAGTCAATGGCAGCTTCCATGAACTTCTAGAACGAGGCCAAGCTCAGTTGTGGGAAGCCACAAAGGTAATCCTCCATGCATTCCACAGCTGCTGTTGTGAAGGAAATGAGTACATCTTGTAGGTACTCTGAATTATAAAGATAAGCTTGGACAACCACAAAAAAAGCATTAAAAATTAAATGCAGCCTGACTCCTGTTTCATTTTCCTTTTGGAGGTACACAGCTCACTGTCTGTGTCAGTGTTACCTAACCACAAATAGCCTTCTCATCTTCTGCAAGCTGAATTGCTGTCAAATGATAGTGATGACCCAGCCATTCTGTCTAAAGATGTCAGGGGAAGAGAAAAACCAGACTACAACAAGTGACACAGCAAATACTCCTTTCCTGTTAAATTCCACATTAAATTGAAGTAATTACTTGGCTGCAGTGATACTTAGTCTACAGGACAATGCTTTCACAGGCATTTAGGAACAGCAGTTTACAATAACGCTTGCATATGGGTTTGATATCTTGTGTTGTTAAAACAAATCAGCAAGTCTAGACTGTAATTTGCTGAAGCAATTTATGGTTATTTCATGGCTTTTTTCTCTAAGTGGAGGTGAATACATTTGACGGCCCTAAGAGGAAGGATGGTAGTGCACATTCTTTTCATTTTAACTGTAAGACTGATCTGAAACAGAAGCATTAACATCCTGATTTCATACCACATAAAAACTGCCCTGGACTATTAGTGTTTTATTCCAAATGAAGTTCAAGTATATTGTGAACTGCTGATTAATCATGAAAAAAGCACTGCAAGTTGGTCAATGCTGCTGCAGCCGTTTCTTCACAGATTAGTAAGCTGAGACTGTCAATACAGTAGCAGAGCAGGGAGCAAGGACCCATCTGGTTAACCCTCAGCTGCCTTGCACTGTTACCGAATTCACTGAAGAGTTACAGCTGAGAGTGGCTGAGGGTTCCCCTTAGCTCTTCACACCTGGGCTCCTGCTTCAGTAGCAAAGCAAAACAAATGCTTTTTGTATTTTTGGAAACGTTGCTTCATGACAGACTTGCCAAAACTTTTCTTCTAGGTGAGTAAGGTCATTTTCTAACCCTATTTTCCCATCTTATTGCAAGTCTCACACAGCATCAAAATCTGTGTAACAAACACAAGAAGACACCACACTCATTATCCATAGATGTTGCATTTCTTGCATTTCTAAAGAATGTAACACAATATATAGCTAAATAAACAAAACAAAAAACCAGGCTTTCCAGAGCAAAGAGTACTTTTCCAGTGAGAGTGGTTTCCTTGCACTGTTCAGCCAGGAACCCCACATGGCTGGTGCCTGGCTCCCCACTCTGGCACACCCCAATACAAGTCTGTGCATGCATGAAACACTTTCCACACCAAAGACTCAGAGAGGCTCTGAGATTTGCCCTTCACAGGGATGTCTCCCATTTCACACCTGCTTGTCCACCAGAAAGGGAGCCTCCTTTGAACACTGTGGGCTACAGCTTCAGGGCACTCACCACCAAATGAATACACCTGGCACTGGCAGAACAGAAAATGGATTTATACAAACTACTCGTTAGCTGACTACTAATCAGAAGAAAGTTTAGGCTGTACCTTTTCCATAAAGTTTTGTAAAAAAAAAAAAAAAGGCATTGATTTAGCCAACAGAGACCTTTTAATTTGTGGGCTGCAAAAAAAAACCCAAAACCAAAGCTAACCACTTACTATAATGAAGATCCTCGTGGACTTGAAGGAGACTTGTACTTTACTGCTTTCTTTCTTCCTTCGTTTTTTAATGTTCGTATAGATGTATACTAATTACATTCTAATCACTTACTGGTTAGATAATTATTTTTGTGTACTGTGACTGTCATACTACTGACAGAAAGACTTCGAAAAACCAAATAAATTTCTTTTTCCTAATAATAAACAGATTTTGAATTTACAAGAGCGTGTGTCTTTTTATAAGAAGGCAGAATGGCCATCATCCTCTATTAGTACAAAGTGGCATAACTCCACTCACATTGATGATTTGCTATACTACCTTGTTTTCATTGAAAGTGGATGTATGTTAAAGAAGACATAACTGTTTACTCATTGCTTGTTGACCTTCACCAATACCCAAGCTCCTAGATGTCCATCTCACCTTTGTCATTGGCTCCTAATTTCTATGCTTCAGACAAGCATTAATACATCATTTTGAAGTAGACAATGGAAGACTTGCTGTTTTACAGAGCATTTAATGAGGATCTCACTGCATTATATAAAACATATGTAATCGAGCCTTTGAATCTTCCAGGACTTGGGAGAAAACAGTTGGACTGTACTCCCGTTCGAAACAGGCTGCAGTTTGTAAGAAGACATCTCATTTCAGATTACTGCTCTGCTGATATTATTACACTTTGGGCTGTGTTTGGTTTTACTTGCTTTGGGCTGCCCATATGGACTGCAGTTTTTCTGTAACTTAAGCCTTAAAACATCAGTTCAAAGAAAGGATCCTCCTTCATGTAAAAGAGATGTGCATATTTATCAAGGTTATCAAGAATCAGATTTGAGCTTCTACAGGCTGGCACTCAGAACTCTCTAAATGGGTAAAAAACCCTATTTTGATGATTTAAAAAGGCTGCAGAGAGGCAGACATGAAACTGTGTGATTGTACTGGGGTAATCTACAGTAGCTGAGTATCTGTCGCTAGTTGTTCAGAGAGATGTGCCGGGTTATTAAATCAACAATCATAAGCGAAAAATGTCCCAGAGCTTACCCTGGTGTTTGTCGGAGGCCTCTGTCGATGTAAGATGTTTCTGAAATTTCCATGTGCCATTCCAGGATGTGTGTCATGGCCTCTTCTGAGAAGCATGAAGTCACTTGGCCTTTGGTCTTGTGACTTCCAGCACACCCCAGGAAAGGAGTATCTCATCAGGAGCCATAGCCTGTAATGTCTTCTTCTTTAATTAATGTTCTAGCTGTGCCAAACAATATTAACCCTTTACTGCACATATGCTGCCATACTCCCTGAGATGCCTGTGCTGGGTAATCTTTGAGAAGGCATACTGCAGGATCTGCATCTGTTGTAACAGGTAATCCCAGCAGGAGGGATTTCAGTCTCCCCAGTAAATAGTTCATGTACAGAATCTGATTTATGCTTTTGCTTTTCATCAAAATGCAGAGAATTTTAAAGTGGAATAAAAATCAACCAAATACAAAGTCTCTACAGTTAAATCAGACTCAATCCTTTCATATTCCTTTTCTTCTATGACTTCTGTCAACAGTTTGCTCTTCAGTGCAGGATCACAACACTGGAATGTGACTGTAACACCACAACTGCTGACAGTCTGATCAGACCAAATCTGTTACTGTCACAGAGAGGGAAGGTCTGGGCTTAGCAGAGATATGCATTTAATCCTTTAGAGCCTTGTGCCAGATGGGAAAGTAAAATGAGGCTTTCAGTGCCATCACCCTAGTGTCCTCCTAGCAAGCACTCCCATTTCTGTGTATATGACACTCACTATATCTGGCGAGAAGGACTGTATTTAAACAAATATTTATAAGTAGATCCTTGCCTCTTACCACTATATTAAAGGGCTAAGGGTATTAGATTTATTAATGTGTTCAGACAAATATTCTAGATGTGGTTTTTTCCATACCACTAAGCATTTCAGACAGTATCTTTCCTGATCTCCAGTCCAAATGTTGTTCCAGACCTCCTAGCATCAAGAGGTGCCAGGTATCATTCTTTGCTGTTTTCTCTACCATTCCATGTAAAAGATCAGAGAGAATTAATTTTCTAAGAATTTTAAAAACTAGCTAATACAAACCTAGAAATACTAATTAATGAACATCCCTGTGTAACACAGGACTTCTCTACTATTCCACTTCTGGTAAGTAGTGTGCAAAATTATCACATTAAAACACTGTACTTTGTACCTAGCTTTGTGTACAGCATTACATTCTACTTTAAGTGACACTGGTATAAACACAGAGCAACTATACTGAAATGAATTTCCTCCCAGTTTTCACCAATGTGAAAATGTGATTGTCCTTTTTATCAGAGCCCTTACTTTTCATCTGGAAATTCAGCCATTGTTCCAGATGAAATGACATTTGACTAATGACAGGAAACCAGAGCCAGAAAACCAGCATATAATATACCACATACAATACACATAGCAATCGATCAAGACTAAGGCATTATGGCAAGCGTGCTATTTATCACTGCTTAAAACCTATGTAAAGCTTTTCTTTGGGGAAAAATGAGAAAGAAGTCTAAATTTTTCACAGTAGGCCTAATTGAGAAAACAGTTCACTGCAGAAGGTATATTTAATTGCTTTTCTGAGTGTGTGCTCATCTCTGCTGCTGCCACCGTTCATCCTTGTCCTGAAATTATTGGATAAGGAGCTTTCTGGCCCATGGCTCCTGGCTGAGAAAGGCCCTCTCTCTCTTCTCACAAACAGCATCAAATGTCCATCAGCTGCAGCACATCTTAGACATCTGTACTCTTAAAATACCTTTTTCAAAGTAAGTACAACCAGCAATCATAAAATAACAACCTCCATTTGCAGCTGTAACAGAATAGTGTTATATATCTGTTGGATCCTGGATGTGGTGGGAAAGGACTATTTCCTGCACTTTCCTGCAGCCACACCAGGCTGTACTGGCCCATAGATAAGCCTGTCCAGTCTAAAGATCATATTAAGCAATATTGGAAACTGGTCAGTGGGTTATTTTGATCCAGTTGCTGCTTCAATCATGAGTGGGAACTCATGATACAAGACATCTTCATTCCTTCTTCATGAGTATGCCTTTGCAGCTGCTCTTAGAATTGTCTTGAATTCCCCGATAAGGAGATGCTTTGAATTCTTTGGCAGGGCCTTTAAACCTGACTGGAGAAAGGTAGCCACTGGGCCTTTGGAGGAAGTACCATATTATTCTGGTACTCACCAAAGTAACTTTGACCTGAAGGAGGGTGGACCAGCCAGCTGGCTTTTGGTTGATACTGAAAGAGCAATGAGGGGGAGAAGGATAACAGACTGAAAGCAGACTACCCATAACATGTAAGAAACATGAAGCAGGAGGATGAAAGAGAGCGTACTTCGAAGGCGTAACAGACAGGTTATCTCAATGCTAATATTTTGACCAATGTGGTAAGTTTCTGGGAAGGCAGGAAGAAGCTCATTTTAGTAGATGACTGAAGAAATAATCCTACCTTGGATACAATTTCTGCAACAGGAATTGAAGGAATAAACATAATCTGATACCAGAACCAAGAGAATAGGGATATATAACAATGCCAAAATTATAAGAAGAAAGACTTTTTCGGGAAAAATTAGTCCAAGACATGAGTACTTCAGCTGAGTTGGTAAGTGGAAAAGCGTGTCACTAAAGATGCCTGCAATCAGATTTACTCTTCTATCAATCCATTGGATATTTCTGTAGTGCTGCCTGCCATTATTCTTTTAATTTGATATTGCCACTTGTATGTCATGTGAAATACCATTTGAATGCCAAGGCAACTGAGATTCTGGCACACGCTGCTGACAGATGTTTTGAAACTACGAGTATGATGTATACTACATCTGGTGAGGCTGGAGTGGAAAAGTACGGTGGAAAAGAACAATTTCTCTTTTGGGATTGCTGGGAAGGGTTTACAGTATCTAAGTCCCTTATTTATCTATGGGATTCTCTAATTACCTACCCATACACATAGTCTTGTAAAATCAGAGCCAAAGATTGATTCAAGTATTTCTGCAAAGCTGGTTTGCCCTATGTAACCAGGGAAAATGACATAGAACATGAAAGAAGACAGATGCTTGAATGAGTTAAATCAGTGAACCAATAAATGATCTAAAAATATTTTTTCATTAATTTTCATGACACAGATATGACCATGCCAAGCGAGGTATCATATGTACTCAAGCCTAATAAAGTCTAATACCTATGACTCAGTAGCAGCAGTGGCAGCAGGCCTCCTGGAAGCTGAAATGAATAATCAAGGGATTGTTGGTGTTGGGCTGACGTTGTAGGCACTACTGAGTAAAAGAGAGTGAAACCACAAATAATGTGCTATATAAAGTCTGGAGCATGACAGCCAGGTAAGCAGTGTTATCTCTGCTAGCTCCAGATCTGACTGTTCTTCACAGCTGATTTCTAGAAAAGAAGTCTTGAAGCAAAACCGAGAAATGCCTATAGATGATAGTAACAGCACCTACTGGGAGCAGTGTTTCAAACCCACCCCTGACCCAAGAGTTTATATTCCTTAGAAAACTGCTACCTCTTTCTGCTTCAATTTACCCTTTGCCTATCAAACTGTCAGAGCCTTTATTTCACAGTTTGCTGCACAATAGTCCATCTTTACCATGAGAAAAGAAGAAATGCTGAGCCGTTTCTATCCTAATCCAGGGAATTCTTGGAGATGTGAGATGTAGACTTGACACCAATAGACATGGCTGGACCTGCACTTAGGTATCCCACTTTCATGACACATATCCCAGCTGCCCAACTACTATATGTAAAAATGGCCTTCATTTTTGCTGTGCTTTGACAAACAGGCTGTTAGTCAGAACCTATGGGTTGCCTTACTAAGTGCATTTGGACTGTGACTCTCCTTCCAGAGCAGCAAGTTAGACAACTAACTCTGGGATGATGGGAAAAACTTCAGCTGCGTCTTGGCTCTGGAGTTTCTCACTGGCTTTTCTGGTCAGTTTTCTGATTGCTAGGAGTCCTTTCATATGCTCCTAATGGTTCTGTGTATTATACTGAGGTAAGACAGACGGCATGGCTAGGATTGGTAATACTATGGTCAACCTGACTTTTTAAGTTTGGCCAACACCAGTGTCTAACCTTAGACAAACAGCTAGGTGAGATAGATAGTGAGTGCAATGTATCTTGGTCAGATTCACTGAGTACAGAAGATTCCACTGCAGTTTGCTGATTTTTGCTACCAGATAATTAAAACTAAAAAGGACTGGAATGCTCTTTCTCTGCATTGTTGTTTCTGTATAGAAAGAGCAGTAACAGAAAGTCAAAAATGAACAGTATCTTGTAGAATGAAATCCTTGGATGTTTTTGAAACTTTCACTCTGAGTCCGTAAGACACTGAAGCCTCTGCAGCAGATGGCTTCCACCACTGGGGCCCCCAAGGTCTCCTGTAACTGCATATTTGGAACCAAAGATAACTGATAGTTTAGTTCAGAAATAATATAAGAATTCAGCTTTTTCTTTGCAATTTGCCTTTCATCAATTTTCATATAGGTAGATAAACTTAGGCAACACGAAGTTAAGATACAGCTCTAAGAAATACTTAAAAACAAACAAAACCCCCGAAAAAGCCTATTGATAGGACAAAAGACTTACTTTTCTATGGGGATGCAGGAGGTTCATGTGTGCATCCATGATGAATAACCAATGATTTTGAAACGGTCTGGTTACCACAAATAAGTGTATGTATTTATGAGTGCATAATGTATAAATAATTAAAAATATACACAGCGACATCTTAAATGTCAGAGAAATTGTAATTTGGGCTTTCATTATATTAATATTTCATGCTGAAGCTAGCAGTTTTCCATTACTCCCTGAATAATATGAAATAGTGATTTAGTGCACACAATGAAAAAAAGAAGAAATATCCAAAGTCAACCACAGAAGTTCTGGAAATCATATAACATGTGGGTGCTGAGTAAACTTTAAACCACCCAACCATCATTTGGCCATTGGTTCTACAAGTAAAACCTCACCAGCTTATAGAAGTCTGAAGTACTACACAGTTTTTCAAAGTTTTTCTTGATGGGGAAAAACACAAAATGAACATTTCATAAAGGTAAAATAGTAATTTGAATGTTTCCTGATATTTATGTGGATAAGAAGCAAGGTTCATTAAAAATAACATATACCGGGAATATACAGGTCTCTTATTTAACAAACAATAACTGATTTATGATCAACAAGGTTTCTCTTTTTAAAATGTGCAGTGAATAAAGTTGCCTGAGTAGATTTCAGATCTTCTCAATTTTCTTTTCCTAACAGCAGCTTTCACTTAATGTAAAATCACTCTGTGGCTGACACACAAATCCTTTAAATATGTAATTTTCCCAAAACGAAAGTCAAGTTGTTTTTCTGTTTCTTTAATACTGATTGATTAGACTGAGTGTCAGAACTCAATTAGCTGATGATGGCGCTTGCTTGGGGAAAGTGACTACATCAACAGTAACACTAATATTTTATTTCAGAGGGAGAAACTCTTTCTGTTGACATTGCACATTTCTGTGCACTGGAATGATCTGGATAGAATTTCACCCCAAAAATCTGAACACTTACATTTTGTATTTCTATGTGCTAGAGGTCCCTCAACAAGGAGTTGCAGTGCTGTCAGGCTGTCCTAGGCTCTACTGAATATTTGAAATATGACCAGAGTGGAAGTTTATTTTGATGACAGCCTTATTCTGAGTTGGCGAGGACTCCTGCATTTCCACGAAACAGTGCCATTGGCTTCAAAAGCACATACAGCCTTGAAACCTTAGTGACATGGTTTAGCGGTGGACTTGGCAGTTCTGGGGTAATGGTTGGAGTTGATGATCTTAGAGGTCTTTTCCAACCTAGTTGATTCTATGCTTCTATGAAACTGGAAGTGAAGAATGAGCACAATGCCATGCTTGAACAAGAATATACTTTGGTGAAGCCACAGAATGAAGCACTCAGGAGGAATCTCCAGTTTAAGCATAAAGGCAAAGAAAGGTTTGGATTTTCTGTAATAACTACAATCAAGGCATCTAAGTACACCCCAAGTACATCCCAAATTGCCTTTATCCAATGCTCTGTTTTTATTTCCAGACCCTGTGAAGCTTTACTGTCCTGAGCACTGGTGTACCACTGCTGGAGAAGAAAGGGGTATCTCAACCCCTTGTGAGCTCCTCTGCTGCAAAGGGGATTTGTCAAACTGGGCAGAGTTAGAAAACACTCCCTCCAGGCCTCAAATGATGTGGTACAGTGTGGTCAAAATGTTCTTATGTGGCACAACACAGCTTTGAAGATGGATATAGTGTGGACACAAGAGATACTCAGCTCCCCACTGACCCCAATTTTGCTTCAGAGACATATCCAGTATTCACAGCTGGTGCTGTGTCTCTGACAGCCAGGAGGATGAAAAGACTTAGAAAAACCCCAAGAAAATGTCAGTAACCAAACTAATCAACTTCCTAGCCAAATCTGTCACTTCCTTATGCATTATAAAATACCCGGGATACTTCTATTTTGGGAGGAACATTCTGGATTGATAAATACAAACCTGAAATATTGGGAAAGTACTACTCTCAAGAATAAGTTTTGCAGGAGGAAAGCCCACAGTTCCGAAAATGCACCAGTCCTTGAGTGCTAAAGTGTGTGGAAGAGCTTGGCCAGCTTTATATTTTAAATATGCAAGGGCACAAAGTGAATTTCTGTTTTGCTCTGACATCAAGCAATATTGATTGTATTTTTATATGACACTAAAAGACGTCTTATAAGTAGAAGAATGTATTGGTTTATGTGAAATGAAGGTGTCAATTAAGAGTTTTTGAATGGACAGGACATGAAATCATTAATAAAGGATCATTCTTTTCCCAGAACAAAATGTCAAAAGATCAAGTTTAAAAAAATGAGTTGCCAACTCCCTTCCCTTCCAATCCACTTTTTAAAGACACATTGCATCTTAATTAATTCAGTTTGGATTTGTTGACTTTGATAGTATTACCATTTTAGCAATTCTCTTCTCATCCATAAAGTCTGCTGTGAAGCCTAGATCCAACCTTACTTTCATATAAAATAAATAAGCAAAACCATATCTTAAAAATTAGAAGGAAATCAGACAGAAAACGGATATCTTTTGGCTGCCACTTCAGGATACTATAGGCAATGTTCATGAGTCCTCTAACTCAACATTTAACTTGTTTTAATTTAACTTATTTTGTAGTATCACAAAATGTGCCATAGAATCTTTGGCTTTCATTTTGCAACAGCATCTGCCTGAGTAGATCCTTATGGAGTCCCCTTCCTGAATAAGAGCTTAGATACTGTAAATCTATCCCAGTCATCCCTAAAGAGAAATTGGACTTTTCCACTGTCTGCACTCAAACCTCAGCACCTCCAGATGTAGCACGCATCGCTGCCTTCACTTCAAAACAGCTGTCAAGAATCTGTGCCAGACTTTCAACTGTCATGCCATGCAGGCAGAATCCCACACGACACAGGAATGGCAAAATGGAATTAAATAATGGTACATGATATGAGAAGAAAAGTGCAATAGAATTACAAAATGGTGGCGGTCATGTTCCCTTACGTTACAGAATTCAACATTTCTCTGCTGGAGTGAGTTTAATACCAGAGAGTTCCGAAAATCATGAGGTTAAGTTGTAACTGCATTTCTTGAGAGAAGAGTAACTCTACCTGCCTAACTGTATTATACAAAAGATGGCCCAAAATTTATCTGGACTGTTAACTTGCTAAAATATTCATTCCGTTTAATTTAGCTGTTATTTACTGTGCATATAAAGCTATTCTGTTCGTGAGTGATGAGGTATATCACGCAACGTGCGGCCTTCGTGTTGTGGTATAAAAAAGCCCTCTGAAACTGCTGTTACAGAATTTGGAATTATTTCATCAATTACTAACACTCTTCCTAAGCAGAAGTAGGATTTTAGTTAGTAGTGTATTTGATGAGGTAGATTAAGATGACAGCTTTCATTAGTCAGACATACAACCATTGTAAAACTCTTCCAAACCAAAAGGTTAGCATTAAGAAACTAGACACTGATGTTGGCAGGTTCAGAGGTATTTTTTCAACTTTATACAACAGTTCATCTGTGCCATTATAAATAACTCAGAAAGTAATATACTGAAATATATACTGATGGCCTGACACTGAAAGAAGCCAAAGTATAAGGAAAATTTAGATGCTCCAGATCAAGTGGTTTCATTTGTCGGATGCTATGACACCAGAAGCAAGCAACTTGAAACTCAGGTAAATACTAGGAATTAAGTTTTGCATTGGATTTTTAAATAAATGCCATCATGAAAATGGGTATTCAAGAAACATGTTGTGAGAATTATTTCATTAAATATCTAGATGACAAAGGGTTTCATTTTGTCTAATAGCATTGTAAGTTATTAGTTATACAGTATCACATAAATTGAGGAAGACCCCAGTCAGAGGACTCTCTAGACATTGCTTTTATACAAGACCAAGTTAGGCCAGATGATCTAATAGTCCCTTGTGACAATAACATCTATAAATCTATGAAAAAGTTTTAATAAAACATAAGAACAAAGATGATCTTGTATTTCTAAGTCTTTTGAGCTTTAACATTCTCCGCCCCCCATTTTGTGTTTAGCTCAAAAAAAAAGCAATTCAGCTTTTTATTTCAAGTTTTCTTCTACATTTAAGCACACTGGTTGCACTGGTAGTCCACTTCCCTGTTGTTATACTTGAATTCAGTAACCTATCAGTCACAATTTCTACTATGGGGGTGGTGAAAGTATTTAAGCTTCTTAAATATTATTAGTAAACTTAAACAGAATGTTTAAAACAAAGTACTGGATCATCAAAATACATCAAAATGTAAGACGAATACCATATAGATTTTTCCCCACCTCCTCATTGCATAACTTTCATGCTATCTTAAAAACTTGCTCCTTGTTCTTAAATAAGAATCCTATTAACTCCTTATAGACATAATGCCTTGCTAGGTCAGCTCTAAGTAATGAGATAATTTCATTTTTATAGTATTTTAGATATGTCCTGCTAACCTATAACTGCAACTGTTGACACCACCACTCATAATATTATTTGTTCCCTGTTAACGTAGCCTGTCCTTTAATTCCTGCCAAATGGCACTCATCTACCTGTTCAGAGTGAGAACTTCCCCTGTGCCAAATAACTATTATTTCTTGAGTGTCACTCAAGTAATATTTCACTCTTTCAATATTACAGTTTTTATTGGGTGTCACTCATGTTGGTCAAGGAATTCTGAACAGGTTTTCCTAATAAGATGGCAATTTTTTTATGATAGGCCATCTAAAACTAACAATGTATTTGCAGGGTGGGTTTGCCTTTTATGTTTGTGAAAGAACATAGTGACTATGTAAAGCTAATACAAGGTTTGGACACTTAGTTGGTTTTTAAATTAATTCCAAGAATATTCCACAATAATAAGAAAATCTGTATGTTCAGATTATACTAATGAATATCAGTTCAAGAATCTACATAAAGAGGTGGACTAAACTAGTTTTCTTTTGTTTTGTATCCACTTAATAGCAACAGGAAGCACTCAAAAAACATTGTACTTGCTCGACTTTTGTATATCAGTTTCACAGACCCAAAGAATTGTATTTAAATGAGCTGCCAAACCTGGCTTTGGTGCCAGTCTGAACACTCTTGGTTTATCACCACCTGACCTGCTCCTGCAATTCAAATACCCACTTTCTTGCTACACACTCACAGTTCCTTAAGAATAAGATTCCACGGACACTGCACCATACCATAGCATCATGGAATGGTTAGGGTTGGAAAGGACCTTAAGATCATCTAGTTCCAACCCCCCTGCCATATTCACCTTTTACCAGTGTGTAAGCCTTGGTTAAAACATGCCTGGAAAAGGCTGTTGCCTACAAAGCACCCCAATATTCACTGAGTTTCTACCTGTGCTAATAATGTCTATGAGGTATTGGAATCACTAACTTTTTACGGGTATCTGTATCTTAAACTGACAGCATCCACTGTAGCCTGATGCTATCCCAGTTAGTTTCCAGCAGAATTCCTGCCATTGGGCATAGCCTGGATCTGATTTGGAGGATGGCAATGGAAATAGGGATTGTTAAAAACACCCCATTATCATATGGTCTGGTAGTTGGCTACAGTGCTGTTCAACAAACATGATTTAGTACAGATGTTTCATTTAAAATCTAGGTTTATAAAGGTACACATTTTTTTGTTTTACTCTGATTATAACCACAGTCTACTCCTCCCCAGTAATCAACTGCTAGAATTTGTCAAATGTTGTCATTTAATACGTGGGTCACTTCCAGTGCTGTGTTTGTTGCATGGAACGCTCCACTTCCATAGAAACAGCTGTTTTAACTTAACAGCAGAAAGAGCTAAACAAGTGCATGTGAAGGCACAGTGCAAATAATGTGTTTCATTTCTGTTATTTATAGCTGTCCACAGCTATCATAATTTTTTTATTTGAAAATTATTAAATCAATTACAAGAAGTTTATTTGCAAATACTGCCAAGAATGATGCATGCTAGGTAACTGCTTCTGGGGAAAAGTTTCTTCTTCAGGGCCATTACAGAGGTGTTTAAGTGAAGCCAATGCATTTCTGAAAGGCTGCAGTATGACAGCGTTTATACAACAAGCCTCAGTGTATATGCAGAAAAAAAATCACCCTTTTTAGATCTCCCAACCTTCTGACAGATATACCAGGTGACAAGGACAGTGGAGCTAGGACTTTATTCTCAGCATATCTGAAAGGGCAAGGCCAGCTGAAACAGTGGTTAGAAAGAAGGCTCTGGCTGGAAAAAGGCTGGTCTGAGAGGATGGGTTTGTTCCTTCTTTCAGTTTGATTTGACTGAAACACATCCCACCTAACCTGGGAGTTACGGTTGTATGAAGAGCTAGTACCAGTCTTATCTAGAATGCAAGGATATATTTTTTAAAGTACAGAACTATTTGCACACACCACAATGAAGTAACAAATCAGCCATCTGTGAAATTCTTTGCTCCTTTAAATTCTACCTGACTAGTTTCAGGTCACTGTATGTAGGAGCCACTGATGTTTATAACAAAAGTGATGTTTGAAAACGAGCCATGGTGCATACTTTCCAAAGCACACAGACTGAATAATTCGTAACAGTGCTGTAATATTCCACATCCGGGGCAGATCACGTAAAGAGTGAGCTGTGTGCAACCAAGGTAGGGGCTGAAAGCTGATGTTACCTAACATCATTTCCCAAATAAATCCCGTAATTTCTACACTTGAACCATGGGCAAGCTTGAAATACAGCCCAGGTTATTCCAAAAGTTCACTGTGTTCCCCTTCACAGCCCACCCAAATGCCCTGGACATGTACTCCACCCACCTATACTGAGGTTTCTGTGCAGAAGACAGAGACAGGCCAGATGAGAGAAATATCTGTTTGGAAAGCCTCTGCAAATGTGGGACACAAAAGCAGTAAACAAATCAAATGGGATGCCAGACTAAATGCGTTCCACATTTGTGAAAATAACAAAGTTGAGTCAGGAAAAGAGGTTTATGCATCTTCTCCTCGTACAATCCTTCCCAAGGTACTTTCTTTCAATTCCCCCAAAATTAAATCCAGCGCAGACAGCAGCAACATTTGTGAGTACACAGCATCAACCGAATGACGGCTCCATGTGGCTTGGCACCAAACACTGCTCATAGGGATGGACAGGTGCATCTTCCCACAGCCCTCCTCCATGCCCAGGCGTGCTCTGAGGGACCCAGAGATGCCACTGCACCGCACTGCTGCAAGTATTTGCATCTCACCTGCCACTTGCAGTGGACCCAAGCTCAGGAGCACCACCGGCAACTTCTTCTCATGAAACTCTCAAATCTCTGCTTCTACCACGAATTCCTGCACAGGAAAACCTCTGGATCATTTCTGTAGCCATGGGAAAGACCTTGGGAAGCCTGCCTCTGTTCATGTCGGTGACGGAAAGCCTCTTCAGACATCTTTCCAAGGAACTTGTGAAACCACAGGAATCAGCGCACCTCTTGTAAACAGGTTACGCAGCCTCTGGGAGCTCTGTGGCTTGGTGTCTGGTAGCTATACAACAGCAATTGGAAGCAAGATGCAATTGAAAAGCATACAGGTAGTATGAGATAGAAATGCTGTTCAACATCAGATTTACATGAAATGCTAAAAGTAAAAAATACAGATTACTGAACAGTTTGACCAAAGTTTCTACGAATTCATTTTTATACGAAATCTTGATGTGACAAAAAGTCACTCAGGGCTATTCATTAGAAAAGTGCTTTTGCACATCCTTGATGAGAGATGGGACTTTTTGAAAGCTGGGAAATCTAGAAAGCTTTTTAGCCCTTTTCAGTGCATTTAAACTGAATATTTTATGTCTGCACATAGTGAGTACAGTCCAACCCAACCCTGCAATAAGGAAAAAGAATGTCAGATGACATTCTAAAATCCTACTCTTTACACAAAAGTAATTAAGTTGTCATGATTGTCTGGCAGCAGATCAATATGAAGATATATTGCATTAATGTATTAGATATTAAGGGGTATGGGCATATTATTTATTTAATTAACTCAGCCCTTTCCCTGACTGCAAATTTTCTGCATAACAGGTGCTATAAATTTCTTTTACATTCATTTTTGTCTTATCATTAAAAAGTCAATTTATGATACAATTCACATGAATGCCAGTATTCACTTACTACTTGAAATTTAGAATTCCATTGTCCACCTGAGTCACTATCATTATTTTCAGTCTTTGTTGGATAACTTAACCTTTATAAAGTGGTCAGGGGGCCTCATTCGTTTAGTGGGACTTTCATTCATTCAGAAATCTGGTTAAAGAAGGAAGATCTATTACACTAGCACTGGATAAGTAGATTAAAGGAATACTAGGGCATTACATATTTTTCTTGCTTTCTTAACTAATAAAATCACTATTTTCCTATATATATGATCTTCATATCTAATATATGCTCTCTTCCTGAACAAATGAACCACAAAAACATATTGCAATAAAACCCAACTGATTTAGTAAACCTCAAAATCCAGAAACCTTTTTATGCATCAGATATGCACAATTTTGCCTACACTTTATAGTCACATATATCTTTCTTCCCTTGATATGGTTATTTGCCATAGAGTCAAAGTCTGTAACAAAGATTTCAGGAGCCAAATAAATCTTAATAAATATTTCAATATACAAATATTAAATATCAATGAGAAAAGTCTCACTCCATGATGTTAAGTATGGCCTCTTCCTGATTTTCTTTCTGATACAAGTATTTTCTATTCACTTACTAACTCATCCTCAGGACAAACCTAAAAAGTAAGGAAAAAGTCGTAACAAACTTACAGCTTGATTTCTGTACATGGCACCATAGCCATGTGTCTCCTTCCATTTTCACAACTCCTTTATTGACTGTAAAAACTAATGGAAGAAAGTATTCTCCTGCAGAAATCCTGGCCTTTTCAGGGATTTGTGTGGTGGATATCCAGGGATTCAATGGAATCTCTTGGCATACCTTCCTTCTCCATGGGATTCCTTTCACTCCTCTGATGCACATGCCCATGCCTGCTTGCAAGCAGGTCTTTGCTCACTCCCCTTCTTAACCTTTTTGTCATTTTACCTGCATTTATATCCTTGTTCTCAATTCCATACATGTAATGATCTGTGCATTGCAAGCTCCAGTGTCTTCTTGATCTGAAAAACAACCAGACAATAAGAGAGCAGATATGAAAAACATTTTCACAGGGCAAAACTATCCTGTGACAGTAACTTGACAATAACCATTCTCATACAAAATTACACTGATCTATCACCCTCACTGTTTCCACTACATTAGTTTCTATTTTTTGTCTTCTTGAGTTATCACCATTCACCGCTGTTATTTTGCAGGCAAGAGTTAGATACAAGAATGGAAATTATCTGCACATGTGCATCTGTTGTCTCAGTGAAACCTTCCTCCCACTTTCAGCATGTGCCTGCACACAAAAGGCAGATGAGGAAAGTCATCTCCTTTGGTGTACACAGGACTGTGCCCACAGGACACTGGCAACCAGCCACACATGGGAGGTATCACCAGCAGAAAGTACCAGCTCAAAGGCAACAGCTTCAGGCTTCTACTTGTGTCCGCTGCAGCTGCACACCTTCCACAGCCGTGCTCCCAAACCTGCTCCAAATGGACACAAATGTTTAAAACTAACATGCACATGACCAAGGTGTGAACCAGTTTGATTCCCCTCCATTACTGTATTTAACATGCATTCGCTAAATTGCAAGATTCAAGACTCCAGGCACCTCTGTCATTCCCCTTGAGCCCTCCTCGCACACCCCAATCACTCCTAGCTCCCAAAAATGTACAATTACATTAACTGTGACACTTCTGCAACCCATAAGCAGACGTGTTTATATGCTGTAAACTTAATTTTGTTAAGATCAATGGAAGATCTAAAAAAAAGTAAATGAAGGATGAACAGTAAAATCAGATGAAGCCCTGGATGAAACATCTTCAAAATTGGAGTCTTGTTTTATTCAAGTGTTCCACCTTTCCCAGGTAAAGGTGTTGTGTCCTAGGAAAACACATTCATCTTAGTGCTGTGTGCTGAGTCCTGCTGGCCCCCCATTGCAATTCTCCTAAACTCCAAATTCTCACTCGATCTGCACCACTGTCAAATTTGGTACTGCTGCGGTCGCTTTGATGGGAAGGTCAAGTAGCTAATTCACAAATTGATTTTTTCTAAACTACTTAAAAAGACTGAGAAAGAAGCAATTTTTTTTTTCAATTTCTATTTAGAATTTCAGAAATAATCATGGAATCATAGAATCATAGAATAGTTTG
>NW_009923970.1:5988-30897 GCF_000696875.1 Nestor notabilis | reverse complement strand
AGGTCCTTTCCAACCCTAACTTTTCTGTGATTCTATGAAATCATCATTAGTGCGTTAATTTAATACCAACATGTCTGGAATTCCCACCATAGGAAAAGTCTAGGGATCTGAGAGCTTTTCTTTCTTTCCTGAGATGCCTCTTGGAGACAGAAGAAAAAGAAAGTAGAAAAGGACACAAAACTTTACAAGAGAGGTGGATGTGATAGTGATTTTCGGTTCTTCCACAGTATCCTCATTTGAAAACTGAGAACGCATGTAATGGACAAGACTGTTAGATGGGCTTAAAATTGTCTGGACTAACATGCTCAGAAGGTCATGATCAATGCCCAGCTGGGAAATGACAGTGAGTAAAGCAGAGATTCATACTGGTGCTTATGTGGTTCGACATATTCATCAGTGGCTTGCATGGTGACAGAGTCCATCTTCAGCAAATCTGAAGAGGACACTGACCTAGGGACATGGTTATGACTGTTAGGATTTGCCAAATCCAGTAGCCCAGGAGAGAAATGTTGCTGCAGCTCCATGCTTTCAGAACCAACCAGTAACAAGGCTGAGCATGTATTAGCCACAGGCACATACACACATGTACATGTGAACAACAGCATAGGGGGAGGCCCCAGGAGGCCCCAGGGCCAAGAGGCTAGGCAGTCAGAACTCTGATGGAATGCTGAATCGGAACCCACTAGAGGTCTCCTTCAAAGAGCAATTCTATAGTTCCCCAGATGATGCTCATTTAATTGGGGATAGCAGCCACACAACCTCCATCACCATTCTAATCTGTATTACTGGATCCATGAAGCAAGCCAGAGAACTAAATTTCTTCAACCTTTTTTACCCTCCCCCAAGTTACACTGGGACAGGCAGAGAACCTGCCTAATCTGATTTTCATAAAGTGAATCTGATTATGAAAATGGAGAGTGCTTGCTAATGCAATCAGCATTTCAAAATATGTATGATTCTAATGAACATACCTGACAAAAGTTTCCTAATTATGCTTTTAAGCATACATTCATCTTCAACTTTCTGTGTTCCCATAGTGTCTGTAATGTATTTTCTCTGCTCACATGTATTTCATGTTGTATTCCCTCTTGGCACTTTCTGTGAACCAAAAGCACTTGCTCATCCAGTAGGGAGAAAAGAAATAAGTATCATTTTACTCTTTTTTACATACACAAGAGGAAACTAGAAAAAAAAGAAGGACCAAGTAAACTATATGAGGAAGTACACTTTGTTTTCAGCATCAGGATGGTATACACAAAGACAAAATAAATACCTCTGAGTGATCAGCCACTAAAAATTATTGTGAGAGAGAAAGGAATGGAAAAACAATTGTGAGATGTGAAAGCCAGATCTGTAGCGGTGTGTGAAAAAACTTGCATAATGAGGGGCAGAAAGGGAGACATGAAAAGGAAGGCAGGCAAGTTCAGCACTATGTGAAAAGGGAGGTGTATATGAGATATGCCAACAAAACCTACTGTGCTGCAGAAAGGAACACATTCCATGAGCAGCAGTGAGATGCAAAGATAAAAAATATTTTCTGAGGAGATACAGAATGAAAGGTGATCCATAAAAGTGAACATGTGTATAAAAGTGAAAAGCAAAACCTTTGAAAGTCACAGGTGAGTAGAAAAAGGCATGAAATGGAGAAATCATAATGAAATGCCAGTACATAAGAAGAGGAAAACGTGAAAGATATGCAGTAAGCATCACAGACTGATATGTAATAAAAAAGTGTAAGCAGGAGGAAATGCAAATAAAAAGATACATAATGTTATATAAAAAGGAAACATAACAGCCTGGGGAAAAGAATGTTCAAAGTAAGGTGACAGAAGATTAAATAAGAGGTAAAAATGAAAAGCATTCAAAAAAAGGCACATGTGCTTTGAAAGTAAAAATGAAATAGTGCAATATAGTGGTAAGTAGGAAATCAGAGATGCAAGAACACATGCAAGGGGATGTGAGTGCTTGTGATAGGACAGTTAAAATAGATATTGAGCTACACGGAAAAGAGTATGTGTTAGAGATGAAGATGCATACTGAGTTAAAAAACTTAAACTCTTCAATGACTAATAAGATTCGCAACTTAAGATCTAATCAATTGTAAAAAACCCCAACCTGCAGTAAGAACATATAACAAAATTAAAAACAGGAAAAAATAGAATAAAATGATAGCGAAACAGATGATAAGATGAGCAAAGATCACATCTACTGTGTATAAAGCTGCTCAAAACCACAAACAAGTACTCACATGTGGAAAAATACATCATAAGCAATACAAAAGTAGTTGTAAAATGGAAATGTGTAAAGGCATTTGAAAGACTAATAGGGAACAACATGTGAATTACGGAGCTGCATAATGAAATGCAGAACAGACATAAAAACATTAAAAAAGGAGACACAAAAATCTAAAATGGGTAATGTACACCGAAGGATGTGGTGCATAAGTGAAAAGGTAAAACCAGGTGATTCATTCAAGAAAGCTTCTAAGAAAAATTTAGGCTTGGTGAGAGACAAAAAAGAAAATTCATTGTGAAAGGGGAAATTCATAAAGAAACACAAAAATAAAAATGCATAGATAGATAAAGGAGAAAAGCATAAGAGTATTCAAAATCAGAAATGTACCATGAGCTACAAAACATGAAACAAGAGATTAGAAATGAATCAAGCTGCATAATCACATGCATTAGGGAAAGTGCAGAAATAGCTCTGAAAAAGAAAGCACAGAAGAAGATGCACAATCTGAAAAGGAAACATGGAATGATTTGCAGATATGAAAATGTATGCTAAGAGGCACCACCACCCCCAAGTTTCAAAAAATACAAAACCAGGAGTTCATTACGCGTTCTGTAAATGAAAACCTAGTATAAGAGAACAAAAATTGAAATTTGCAGTATGATGAGCAATGAGCAATGAGATATTAAAAGAGAAAGTTTAGTGAGGTGCAACAGAAAGACAGTTTACTTAGGTGTAAAAAAAAATGTCAGGTTTGAAACATGATAGTAAGATGCTTGTAAGAATACATTAGATTTATCATAAGATGTAAGAAGTTAACTGAAGAACATGAGAAAAGGAAAACTCATGGGGAAATCTGAAAGCTCATGCTCAGAATGCTACGCATAGTCTGTAATGGACAATGAAAAGGAAATTGACTAATAAGCGATGATACATCCTAATTAGATCAAAAAGTACATAATGAGACACTGAAGGAAAACCAAGCAGTGAAATAAAGTGAACATGCACAGCAAAAACCAAAACTGGAAACTGGAAATGAATGTAAAAAAGCATTCATATTGAGATACAGAATCAAAAAAGTGGGTAATGAGGTGTGAAAAGGAAAACTCATAATAGGATTTGACAACAGAAATGCATAGTAAGTTGAAAAATTGTAATAAGCCATGAAATACAGAATCCGAAAGAGTAATGACAGGCAAGACCAGAAATGCTCGTGTAAGATCAAGGAGGAAAAATGAAATTAGATGCAAAGTTAAGTAGGGAATCATGTGATGCAGTAGGGAAAACGCAGAATGAGTTATGAAAGATTAAATGAATGATGAAATGCAGAAAGAAAAATCCATAACAAGTTGTGAAAAACTGTGCTTGACAAGAAGCAAACCCCCGAGTGAATGATGTAATATGAACACTGAAATCCACAATGAGGGTCTGGAAAATGAGTAACGAGATATGAAATCAGAAATAAAATTATTTGTGATAACAATCATTCAAAATGACAAGCAAAAAAACGAATTGAAATGCTAATGCAGCTTGGCATGTGAAATGTCAAAGGAGATACAACAGCTGAGATGCATAATGGAATATGGGAACAGAAATATATAATGAAGTGTGAAAAACAAAACATGTACTGAGACAGGAAATGTTCAGAATAAAACACACATCACAAACCATTTTGTCTCAGAAGGACTGAAGCACATAAAGCAGCATGAGAATGGAACAGTGCAGTTGTTGAACCGTCAAAACTGAAACATTCAAGAGGTTCAGAACAGGAATATTACTTGAACATTTGAAGAATGGAGTTAATTACAAAGTCACTGGCTGTTGTGGACTTTTTTAACCTTTTTTTTACTTTTGAGCTTGCTCCACTTGCCTCAGGCCAGATACAAGAAGGATCTGACCCTCAGAATATGAATTCTTGGCACAGAGATATGACATTGTAATGTGCCACTTTGTGTGGCATCATCTCTTATGTCATAGCAATAGGTTCCACTGGCATATTACACAGGAGAAACAGCCTTTGGGAAATTTTCCTCAGGCATGTCAAGGATACTAAGCAACTTAATTGCATAACAGTTTCAGCCTTAAGGCATTTGTTCCCAGGCCCACCAGCAGAAATGTGGATGGTTTGGTTGGGTACAGGTCTACAAAGAATCAGACAACAGGTACACAGTGATTTTGAGGATGTTGATAGTCTATGCAAACAATGGGCCTAAGAGCTTAAAGAGGAAAGCACACAGTTGCACAACATGTTCACTCCTTCATGCTTTAGTCATGCCAGAAAATATATAACATATATAAGGCTAAATTTCCCAAGCAGCAACACCATGTTTGGTTTTGAAGCACACTTGCAAGCCTTGCGAGGGTTCTCTGTGAAATGCTGGGTCTGCTTGGCCCTGACAGTGCCTTCTGTGGTGTCTCCAGCCATTGGGCTGTGACTTTGACTTTCACCTGTAAATATTTAACACTAAAGCAGGCCTGTTCTTCAGTACACACTCCAAAGGCAACATGACATTGGCATTGTCTCATGTCCCCAGGATATTTCCATCCCATAGGTAACTCATTTTTGCAGACTGTAGCACTGGTATGTTGCAGGTACTGCTCATACAGAAGGCTCACTTACCCTGCAGAGGGTACCTAACAAAGAGGGAAACCTTTGAATAACACAAAGGAGCAAGATTTGGATCATGCAATATATGCCCCAAGGAGGCTACACAGCCACAGACAGGCTGGGAGCACACTTCACCTTAGCAATGGTGAGCAGAAGGCTCTCTGGGCTAAACACAGGAATGCAGGAGCCGTAACCCCAGCTGACACATACAAGGCCATCCTACCCCTAGGGCAAGTACTTCACAGGCTGGTCTGGGAACAAGCACCAGATGTGCAGTGTAGCAAGGGTAAGTCACCCCTGGTCAGGCATCCTCCTCAGGAGGAGTCACTGCATTGAATATGTGCTGCCTTACTTCTGTCAACTATCATCCCTGCCATGGGACATGAAAAAGCCACAGCTCAGAAAAGACCTGGTGTTAAGGCTGCTGCTACTCCAAATATGGAGTAGCTGTTCAGAGAAAGGGTCTCAAACTCTTCCAGGTTGCTGGATAAAGTAGAAGAGGACAGCGCTGGCACTGACCTCTCATTGTGAAATCTCTGACTGCTGTAAAGACATCGTGGTATGCCATGGTATAAACCAGCTGAGGTATCAAATTCTGACTGTACAAGGGATCAGCCTGGTATGATGGTGGTGCTAGCACAGAGTCCCGGCTGCTGGGCAGAGAAAACTGCAAAGCCCTAGCATTCTACCTTTAGGGTATTTCATTTTTTTAGTGTCTAGCACTAACAAGAACTGTTCCATCATCTTTGTAACTGCCTACTAAGATGTAGGGAGCAATAGGATTATCCATCAGTCCCATTTTTGTCAGAGCCGCTCAACATCATATGCTTTCTCAAGTCATATGTTACAGGTCTCTGACCATCGTTATCAAGTTTTGTCATATACAGCCAGCTACTTTATCTTATGCTAAATGCTATGCCTAGGACAAAAGGTTGCAAATAAATGACACACCTGCCTTCCTTGCAGTCACCTGAGGTCAGAGAAGCAGAGTATAACTTAGGTAGTTTTTTTCTGTAACGATGACAAACATACATCAGAGAAAAAGCCTTTGCAGTCCTGCCTTGGACCATCTTCCAAATACAGCTCTGCTACAAGTCTGAAAACAGGATAAGAGGCTTCTTGAGTTCTGGAAGTGGCATCTGAGAAAGGACAGCTGCCAGGGACAAGCATGTCTGTGCACCCTGATGTCATATGGTGTTTCACTCTAGAGATGCCTTGTGCTATGAGGTCAGGACGGCACAAGCATCTTGTCTTGGAGGCTAACATAAAAGAAGAACGCAACGCAGCTGTCTCGGTGGAGTGTTGCAGTGGTTAGCATCAACTGTCTTAGCACAAGTGGTTTAGGAGTTTCTTTTGAGTGGAATAGTTGCAGAGGGTTTTTTAAATAGGAAGAGGCTTCTATCTGCTTCTCTTTTTCTTAGTACCCACATAAGTTCAGTCTGACCCCTGGTTTCTTAAAAGGATCAACAGTGGGGAAAACTCTTAGCTTCAGGGAAAACTCCAGCTGACTGCAAGAAAATTAGGATTTCACCAATAATAACCCTGCTTCAGAAACTCTGAATAACCTGTAAAATTTGATCTGACAAAAGGCAAAATCCTCGATGGCATAAAGCTTATTAGGCTGATTCAAAAGCTAAAGTAATACTGTGATTAGTTTGTATTACATGCATTAAGACCGTAATAAATAAGAATACAATCAGTTGCCAGAAGCAGCTGGTAACCTGTCTTAAGCTGTAGAGCCAGTCAAAATTACTCACTGAACGGTGAAACACATTAAAAAAATGGGTAACATTTTGGATGAGAAACGGCACAAAAATACAGACTCTGATAGTATAGATAATAAAGCTAACAGCTGAATAGAATAGAGATACTGAGTGCACATATACACTCCATTATCTTTCCACAGCATGCTTCCCTTCTATATATCCTGCAGCCTGCATTTATACTGTCTGGTAAAAGACTATTAAAGCCATGCTCAGTCAGCTACAGAAAATGCTCACAGATTATTTTAAATAAATAAGCATTCAGCAGATCTTAACTTTAATGGTGCAAGAAGCATTTTGTCAGAGCTAAAGAGCAACACGAGTATTGTGTATCTTTGATACAAAATTCTCCATACAGTTGGTTAGTGAGTGTTCCACTTCATGAAAATGCTGAACTTCTCTTTCTTGACAAAATCAAAACATCATTACAAAAGAGTCTCCTTGTTTTTGTTATATGAAAGCCATCTTTATGCATTCTCTGGGCACACATTATTTCTCCTGTAAATAAAACAGGCCCAAATCTTGGAAAGGCACAAACACACACATCACCAAAATTTTAGGACAGATATGCCAAAACATCATTTCCCCCAGCCTGAAAATGATTAATAAAAAATAAATTAAAAAAAAAGCCAGAAGGAAAAGTCATTCTTATAAATGTTTCTTTTAAAAGCTTTAGTCCTGCAGATGAAGGAATTACTACAGTCACTACATATGAAAAAAGAAGACTTTTTTGGCTCTCAAGGGTGCCCAATTACATTCAAGTGGTAACACTCTGGAATGGGAAATTGGAAGTTCACATACATTCAAAGGCTACAAATTGTCTAAAGATGTGGCCTTCACTGAGTATGGTCTACCCCTTTGCTGTTTTACATATCAAACAGCACCTGCTTGACGAGCCACGGAGCACATCCATATGTATCTCACTTTGGAGCTCAGCTAAAAGGACTTTCCCTGCTGATCCTCCTCCCGACTGACAAAACAGAAAGTCCCACTTTGAGTTTCACAGTGCTTCCTCTGACAGCAAAGAGCACGAGGAGCGGCAGCCTCTTCTTCTGTTAGTCCTTCCTGTAATGTAGGGAATCCTGCAAAAGGAGACAAGAGCAGATTCTCAGCATCTCTCTGCAGACGTGGGAATTCCACTAGCAAAACGTATCTCTTTTTTGTAGTGGAAAGTTCATATACAAGCAACCCTTTTAACAAAGGGATAGAGGACTATGGCTCTTCAGGCCCCCAGCCAGCCAATGACTCATGCTTTCAGGAGGGCTGATTTCTTTTAAACATTTCCCACTAAATTCTAAGGCAAGAAGTCTAATTACACTTTATGCTTTAGAGCACTTAGAAGAACAGCATGATTTGGAAATAGCTTTTTTCATAAAATGGCTTTGTAGAACACATTTGAAAGTGACTGCTTTCCTGAATGCAAATTTATGAATTCCTCTAATTATATAACTGGGGGGAAAAGAGGCTGGTTTTAGACTGCCAATATCTAAAGAAATGATGAAAGGACAGGACAGCTTCTCCCAGTATTCCTTTTAAGTATGTTTTCTATTCTAGTTCTGAATACAAATTACCAGTGAGATTGCCAGCACTTTCTTTCTGTTATTAAGTAATTAGATGCCAGTCTTTAAAAAAAAAAAATCACAATTTTCAGTTTCAGCTTGTCAATCCTAATTATGCAACACTGTCACACTGAAGCCAGGAGCCCCTAAACACCATCACACTGACTTCAGAGATTTCAAAAGAATGCTTCCAGAACTTCCTAATACAAACCTTAACTTGTCTTTATCCTGACAGGTAAATAACATCCCTGTAGTAAGTACAGAATCTGATTGCGTGAAAAAGCAGTAATAGAAAGTGTATTTCTAGTTTCTTTTAATGCAATTTCACAGCAGGAAACTGGAAAAAAACAAGCATCATGGCTACATCTGAGCTCCTTTGGAATATGATTTAGAGACTAAAACAGCTTCTACCCTCACTGATTACAGGTGGGACCATCATTAAGACTGAATCTAGAGATATCTGCTGGGTTTTTCTGGGGTGGGTATGGGTTGAGGGTTCCCTGCAACTTTTGTTTAAAAATCTGAAGGGAACATTCAGCTGCAGTGAGCCAGCCCCAGCCTATCTTACTGACCAACCTGTCTTACTGACCCTTCTGTTGACACTATCAGCAAAAAGTGTGGTCTGTGTGTCTTCCCTAACTGCAGGAGAAGATACAGACTACAGGTGTCAAAAACTCAGTCTGAATGCTTATCATACGGGTACCTGTGTATCAGAAAGAGGTACCTATTCTTCTCATGATTTGCAGCAGTAAGGAAGCCCTGGTCTCTCAGCCACTTCCCCAGATGGCTGCAGTGGGAAGCTCAGGCATAGCTGGGGTCTGAACAGCCTCTAAAAAAGCTGTCAGTCCTGCCCCTGCCTCCTTATCTTCCAGGTGCCTCTCTTCCTACTACCACACTGCTGTCATCCATGTGCTTGAACTCCTATTTAAACTGTCAGGCAGCAAGATTTTCACAGCTGGAGACCGAGTGTCTTCAGGTCCCCATGTTAACCATCTCTGAGCCTGCTACCTCATTATTTTGTAACCCATAGGACAGAAAGCAGAGTAGGGAGAGGTTTGCTCTGCAGCTCTGTAGAGGTGTGCTTTCATGCTAGAAGTGCCAGGATTTGTAACAAGGGTTTCTCAGCATATAAGAAGTCTTCCTATAGAGCAATTGCCTTGGATAAAGGAATGTCATCTCTACGACACTGTATAGAGACTATATAGAGACTTAGGTAAACTATATTTTGCTGTGTACTTGTCTTTCTTTCTCCAGCAACTCTTTGCTTTACTCTGGACTGGATACAGAGAATGACCTAATTTGCACGCAGTGGGGATAAGGAGAGGACCATCTGGACCAACGTGATAGAGGAAATCACACTGCAGCTGCTTATTTCCCATTGTAACTGGATTCCTCAAATTCCACAGGGCAGTTGGCAGAGGACCCAGCTTTAGCTTGTTTCTCTCAGGTCTCTATCTGCTTCATGGTTGTCATATCTTAGATCTCCATTTGTGGTGGGCTGCCTGCTTTCAAAAGACCCTGAGTATGTGCCTTTAAGCATGCATTTTATTCAAATGTACCAATTCCACCCACAAGAGGCAATTTATGTCTCATCTTTAACAACAAGCTAGATTGTTCTCAATTCAATTACTTGAGTTGTCCCAAGATTTTCCCTCACAGCCATCTAAAGCCCTGGTGAATAATTCCACTGCATGGGACACATTTCCAAAAGTGTCAGTCCCTTCTACATGTGGGAAATTTGCCTCATGGTGATGGGCATCGCCCCCAGACAATAGAGTGGACTCCTGTGACAGCCCTGTAAGCACCTGGGGCAGGGGCTCTGTTCCCTTGCTACTGGACTGCATATTGCATGTGAATGACAAGATTTTGGCAGCAGTGGGGCTGCAGGGACATCTTCTGCAAGATGAGCCTCATTCCCATTGCTCAGGGCAGAGGTAGAGGAGCTGGGAGTGAAGGAGTGAAACTGAGCCTGGGAAAAGGGATGAGGAATGGTGGTTTAATGGTGTTCCCCACCCCACCATGTGGGAGAAGCAAGTGACTCAGTAGGAGTCTGGTTGTTGGCTGGGGTCAACCCACCACAGCTTGTCAGTAACTTGCATGTCATCTTGCTTCTGTGCTCCTCCATGTTTGTGGAGAATGGCCTTTCACTGGCTGATTACTCACCTGTGATAAGCCTGCGAGTAGTCTGGCATGGTATTGTTTGGGTTCACCATCACCACCATTGTTCCTTTGTGCGCCTTTGTGCATGTGAAGACAAACTTTTTATAACATAACCTAGCACTTCCTATCTTGATATTCCCTAAAAGGCAAGTATTCCACGTCCTGTGCTTCAATTCCTACAATAACAAATGTCTTAAAAGTCAGTTTCCGTAAGATATTCTCCAGTGGGTTTATATCTATTCTTAACATTCCCTTCTCTGCACATAAAGCAGCAAATTTCTCTTCTGCTTATTCACTAGCCATTCCTGTGCTTCAGTTAACACAGTGATTGAGACCAAGCATCTCCCCCTTTCCTTTGCAGCAATGGTGGATCATTTCAAATCTTCCAAGTCTTATTTTTCTAAGGAACAACCAAGATGTTTTCCTTTCCAGCCAAACATTCCGCACTGTATATTTAAGTTATGCAGGCAAAGCTGCATATCCTTCAAAATGCAGGTAGCTGAAAGTATTGGCCAGTTGTAATCCCCCAGTTCCTTTAGGACAGACTATCCTCTTCCACTATTTGTCAGTCTTACTATCTTTCCATTTTCTTTAGACATTTTTCATTGCAGACCAAATCTTTCTGGTCAAATCATAATACATACATGTGTTCAGCTTCTTCCTGCTTTAAAGATGCATAGCAGCAGCATTCTTATATAGTGATCTGCCTCCTGGACATGAAGATGAGGAGTACAAAAGATGCAGGAGGAGTACAAAAGATCTGGGAATTCATAAAGCCAAGGGAGGGCTGAAAAGCAAGAAACCATCATGGACACATGTGTATCACATTAAATTATGCTACTAATCCAAGTGACTGGTTCTGCACAGACAAATGGTCCTTGCTGCTCAAAAGTCCTTCCAACAATATCATATAACTGTAGCGTAGGTGGAAAACTGCTCCTTGTACTTGATCCCAGGTTCTGAGACAGGCACGTATGCATACCTATGTATGTTTTATATATGTATGTATATTAATTCCTTATATATATGTGTATTATATAATTTCACATGGCAATAGAAGTGCTCCAGCTCTACTTAAAGGGGTTTTTTTTTGTATTACCTGTTATTGGCACAAAATATTCTCTGGCCTCTTTACAGGACCTTTCCTATTTCTCCTCTTTGTCTGTAGGGGTTCTTATAATCTAAAAGTTGGTGGTGTATTAAAGTAGAAAATTAAAAAGGTACCAGCTATCCATTTCTTCTGTGTTTACCACAAAATCTCCTCATCCTTATCTATTCTGTGAGGGAGGTAAGACCTCCCACTGCTGCACATCATAGTTTTTTTTCTTCCCATTAAAATATCATGAAACATTGTTGGTTAAGATTTATACTGTAGACACATGTATACAGACACATGTTGCTTCACTTCTCATTAATAATGTTAATGAACTTACAACTCAAATCTCATCTTAAAGATTAAGAAATATCACTACAAGATTTCAGCTGCCAACTAGCAAGTGTCTCCTTTTTCTTCTCATCCTTAAGTATAATTACCTTACTTTTTGCAAAGTTAGGAGATCCAGCTCTTCAAAGTAGAGAATAGAGACCAGTGCTGTGGTCTGTCAGTATAATAATGTCACACAAAATAAGGGATCAAAATTAGTGATAATGAAAAAATATTTCTGGTTTTCACAAGGTAGAGGTTTGGGGCTCAAAAGTGATACAATAAAAACACCTGAAGGAGCAGTTATCCGTACTTCAGTGAAAGACATTTACATGTTTGTACAAGCAGAGAAAGCATTGTCCTTAGTATAAAGTGTAATGCGTAAGTATGCATTTTTCAATGTATCTGCTGCTGTCTGTTTCTAAAACATGTCTAAAAATGTGAAGGAATATTTTTTACTTGTCTCACTTTTTGTTTCTTCAATAGAGCTGTTGAAGATGTGACTTATTTCTAGAAGGGTGGAATGTAGTTATGACATTACCTTTGAGTCCTCATCATCTCTAAGGAATAATTATTGTGATTCTGTCCTTGAGTATAACATCAAAGCTCCCTTCCAGTATGTGACTCAAACATGAAGAAGATTTAACTGATGTTGAGAAGTGGAATTTTCTTAACCTTATACTACAAAAAAAACCTGGAAACAAGAAAACCTTACTATAATGCTTCCATATGGACTTCAGTTTCAAGTTAACACTGACATTTCTAACATCACATGCTACAAAACAAAATACAAACATATATTAAGACATAGAGGAGAAGAGTACTTTCTGGAACACAGACTTTTCTGCTGCTTTCTTTTCCATTTTTGCCTAGTTAACTGTAAATTGTTCAACCAAAGAACATTTTTTTTAGGCTAGCAAGGGAGACAGAAGTATATTAAATTCATCCAGAGACTGCTGTGACTCCATCAACATCTACTCAGAATAAATAATGAAAAAAGACCTAATGAGTTGGTAGGAAATGTTATTGGTTTACACTGCTACCCCTTAACAGTTAAATTTTAATCCCAGCATGCATCTTGTAGATGTGACAATACCATCAAGAAATGTACACTAGCAGTGCGGATGGGTGCACCCAAAGCAGGATCATTCTTTCTAGCTTGAAGAAGAGTAGTGAAAGAAATTTCAGTCTTGCAGACGAGACCTTACTGCAGCACTTTAAGATATTATTACCCTGACTCTGTATCCTGACTGTAGCTTGATTATATTTCTCCCTACAAGTTACCAGAACAGAATATGCTATATTTCAGGTACATCAGGTCCCAGTATCAGATTAGACCCCTCATGAGGGTAAGTTTGCACTAGGACATCTGAGCTGTAACCTGTCATGTCCTTATTACTCTCACTACCTGCATTAGGTTAATGAGAATTAGTGTGGATATGCCTAATCACACTCATTTGCTCCATAGATCTCCCTTGCACATTGACTTCAGGAGAAAAACACTAATAACTGAACACGGTGAAAACAGAAGTGCTCCACAAATTTATTCATTGTTTTTACATGCAGCAAATTTATGAAGCACTGGTGAAATATTTAAAACAAGTATTTTAAAACTTGTCATTTAAAAAAAAAAAATCCTGCTCAAACTTCTCACTTGACTCAGTTAACTGATCACTAGAGGAAAAATGTCCATGGCAACACTTGACTTATTTTATTGTGCAGCATAATTCATGAAGATATGGAAAAGGAGTTTGTACACATGTATTGTCTTTGACTAATAACTAGGTTGTTCGGTATTTGTTCAGTGCATCCCCTAAAATAAGGTTTTTATTCTCTACTACCCTTCTGTCAATCAAAATCACATGGAGATGGCAGTTGTGGATGGTAGTTCAGAAGGATTCACCACTTCAGGAGGAAACAGCCTCCTTTGGTGGGAGAGTGCTAGAACAGATAGATAGGGTACTTAGAAAGAACATTTCACTGTGATCGCTTCTGCTTTCCTTGGTGATATCAGTGTGAGTAGGTTGTAGCTAGATAGATGGCATGCTTTTAAGCAGTGTGGGGAGAGGTTTGAAACTAGGTGTACAGGTTTGCATCTGTTTTCAGACCAACAAACAGAATGATAGTTACTACAACAATTATTTGGGCAAGAATTAACATTACTACTTTACGAACTCACACTTGAACTTATCTTGGTGTCCCTTATGTCTCGTTTACAATCGTATACAGATTGCCATGTAGCTGTACTAGTATATTTCTTAGGCAAATAACAACTCAGGAAAAATCATTAAAGGACAATAAGGGGACTATGTTAAAGGCTTTGCTCTCAAAATGATTGCTTTATTAACAGAAAACTTAAATTAACATTTCTAAACATAAAATAGAATTCAGGTCATAAATAACTTCACAAACAGCTGAACTCCAAATATAGCCACAGAACTGCTGAATATTTCAGAAATAATGATATATTTAGTAAGAAAAAATGCTGCTATCACAAACAATTCTTACGACATACACATCAGCCAAACACCACCAACATGCAGCTGTACACATGAGCCTGTGAAAATAAAAGAACACTGCTGCTGAGTGGATGGTGGCTAGAAAAATATAACAGTGATGAACTCCTTTTCTGAGAGAAATGAGGAAGAAACTAGTGTTAGAAATACTTTCACCTTGCTGACTGCAAAGATTTTTAATTCTAATCACAAATGATCTGACAAAATAAACACAGTCTGGATATATGTTAATGATATAAATTAAAATCACAGATATTTATGAATTTACTAGTCTGTTAAATGATCACATTTAAAAGAAAGAACAATCCATATTAAAAATTAGCATCAAATTGATATTAAAATTAAGAAATAAAGAACAGAATTCAAATTTTTGATTGCTGTCATTTCTTTGTGTTGTTATGCTTTAAAACATTTGCTGAGCCAAAAATAGGATTTAAGTATTTCATTATCCAAGTCATTAGGATACTAGCTTGGGAAAACAAATGGGATAAGTACGATTATGGATTATCAGATAACAGAGCATAAAAAGAGCAAATCAGAACATTTCAGTGCAGTATAGTAGGTATTCAACTGCAATACCACTTATGAAGCCTTCAGATTGACTGTGGTGGAGTGTGAAAAAAAATAATGGTCTTCCAGTGATGTCTTTAACTTCCTTCCTGAGCACATCATTTAGGGACTACGTTCTCTGCTGTGGCTTGTAATTTGCGAATACTTTAAGTTTACCTCCCCTCAAAATCAACAATTTTCCTGTGAATCAGTGTAGCTTGCGCAATGCTGCACACAGAATCCACTGACTCCTATGAAGGTACCTTGTCAGACACAAAAGGAAGAATACTCATCCCAAACAACAAAGAGAAGAAAATTCCATCTTACTACTGCTGCTTCTTTGTAAATCAGCTTCAAGAAATGGGAGAAACTCTGATGTCTTCTAGTCATACCTGTTATAAATACTAATTAAAGATCCCTAATAGGAAAAGGGGGTGAGGCACATACAGGAGAGACTTTTATCAGTGCTGGAGCTGGAGAAGTCAGACCAGCAACTGTTATTCCTCATACCCCATTAACAAAATTTCTCTGCGTATGTGTTAAACATTGTTCAGCATTTCATTTCTCAATGTGTGTAGTAGTGGTGTGCTGGTAGACATGTCCATGCCACAGCTCCTCTTAGATGACACCATGTCCCTGGGAAAATTGAAAGCTTTGGGGATATAAATCACCTATTTGAAATAGCAAAAGGGCAAACCCCCTCACCAAAGAAAAGCCAAGTGGCAGTGTGACTTGCAAACCCAGATGTTTAAAGCTTCCACAAGGCAGCAGGAAAGCATAAGATAAAACAAGGTGACTGTGGCACAGGTGGAGGCACAACAGCAGCCTTGGTGGATGTGCAAGTTTTCCAGATGCAGGGTTGGTATTTAGTGCATCTTCATGGCGGCAGGTATATTGTGCATAACAGCCAGGGCTGGTTTAGAACCATTTTCACCAAGGGCACACCACCAGTTTTCCTAGTTATGACTGACTGGGAAAAGATGTTTTCAAGCCAGTGTTCAAAAAAACCTTTTAAAGCTGTCTAACATTCACCATATTGTTACTATTAACAAAATAAGTCTCAGTCATAGAGCACTTTAACAGGGAACTCAAAAACAAGATGTGGAGATATTTACAGTGCCCAACACTTTTTGCTACATTAATATATTTTCAGGTTTTATAAGGAGCTATAACCATAACTGCGTCAGAACTATCACAGCCACAAAGCCTGTGGAAGTGAACTCTTTAAACTTTGTGGGGATTAAATTCAAAAATTTAAATTAAATTTAAATCAAAGAATTTTCACCTTTCATCAAACAGAAAGGCCATGTGAGTGTGTCTGAAAGAGAGATCTGAGAAGGGTTATAAGCATTCATGAATGAAATTTTCAAAGCAGCTAAAATTGTGAAAAGGGTTTCCCATGCATCCCCCAATAGATCACAGCCACAAATCAATCAAAGGGACCTTTTACGTGGAAGAACTCCAAAAAGGGATTCTAAATAGTGGCAGACTCTGTGAAATTGAGGTCATCACTGTAAAAATGAAAGGAAGGAAAAAGCAGTTGCTGGTGATGTGGGAGGCTCACCCCAGATATTTAACAGTTGCACAGAAGCCTCCCAAGACTGGGACATCCAGTGATTGGGTTGGAGCAAGGAGAAAAGGATGGTGGACAGTGGTTTATACCTCTCAATACCCAGCAATGCCAGCATCAGAATTTTCCACAGACCACAGCGTCAAACTTCATCATACAGCTGATGAGATCCCTGGAGCTCGTGTGAGCTGGAATAACATCAGTGAAAATGTCACCTTTGTAATATCACTGCTGGGCAGAACACACGACACTGTACCTTATGGAAAAGTGGTCTATTTTGGTGAAATGTGTGAACTGTCTATCTGATTAAGCCCCTAACAAAGCTTCAGCCAGCCTGTCTCCAGCCATAGGCCTAGTCTGCAATCCTTTCACGAACCTTAAACCAGATGAAAATCCTTACGCTTTTCCTGAAACTGGAATTTTAACACATATGGGGGTGGGGGAGGGGATGGGGGGAGCGTGCCTCTGCGAAGGGCTTCCACAAAGAAAGTTCACTTTGTGGCGCACATCACCAGATGCTTTATCTTGCTTTACCTCTACATACACCTGGTGGAGTACCAGCCTGTTTTGGACTTTTTGGTTGCATTATTGCACTGTTTTCTGACCAGCAGCAAAAACAAGATCATTTCTGCCATGGGTGAAATGCATGTGCTGTCTGACAGTATACTGCCTGCACATTGACCCTGTCAGAGTTGAAAGAAAGACTGACCAGAACAAGCACATCTTATTTGCTTTAGAGGTACCATCTGCAGCCCTGGAAATAGCTGATATTTTTAATAAACCCCACCAACATGGTAGAAGTAAATTTTTACAGGGACCCAGCCTTGTAAATGAATTGTATGGTCTAGGCTAGCAATAGTGTCCCTACTTTTCCAGGCATGCCTGCTGTGTGTGTCACAGGCGTAGGTGGTATACTCTGTAGCCTGCCGTATATTCCGCATATGTAGAAGGTACATTCCATATACTTCAGCTGTAGAAAGGCCAGACAACTTTTGAAATGATGTTTGGAAATCCTTAAGTCACATGTTGAAAGTATCACACAAGATAATTGCAAAAAATATGCTTGGACACATTTCCAAAGCACTGCTGGGCAAGTTGGAAACAGCAGCAAATCAAGAAGGGCTTCTGAGTTATTTAGATTCAGAAAAAAAGCTTTAAAGAAAGAGATACTTGTAATGTTCCCACACAGGGACAGCCTGTGCCTGCCCTTTAAGACGACAAGGACAGGAGGCACCAGACAGCAGTCTGGCTGTGAAGAAGAAAATTAACAGCCCAGGCCAAATGGTGCAAAGAAATTGAAAACCCAGAAAGGCCCTTTCTAACACTTAGAAAAGTAGATGTGTTTTAAAAAGGATGGCTTACATTTAAGGCTGCTCAGAATAATACATCAGATCAAAGCTGGGTCTGTTTGAACTGTTCCCAGCACAGACAAGCATTGAGAAAAGACTGTTTGTGGAGACACCTCCATGTTCCAGTGTGGCAGTCTGCACCTCTGGACTTTTTCGTAGCTAGGAATGGGGAAGATCAGAGAGATCTGAACAACAATCTGCTGTACCCTTGCTGCAAAACTATGAGAGCTGCGGGGTCCAACCTCAGTGCCAGTGAAGCTGTGAGCCTTGTCAGCCTCTCTTTCATCAGTTTTCTTGGGAGACAGACTAACACACGAGAGTAACAGCTGCTACCCCTCCTGCACACTAATTTTGTCACCCTCCAGTTGCAGTAGTGACACTGTCCACACATTTCTCCATGGGGCTGTTCTGCAAAGACATGGCTAGGCAGCAGGAAGGAGAAAATCAATAGCAGTCAAGGCAATGCTCAGCTCTGATGGCCCAGAGTAGGAGGACTGAGCACTTGGGACCACTCCACTGCGATCTGTTCTTTCAAGATAAGCTTTTGTAGAACTGAGTGGATGTAAGAATTAGGCTGATACACAGCAAAGGCAGCATTTGTTTGATGAGATCCCTGGCAACAGGGACCTGCAAGCCAGTTACCTGCTCTTTGTGACGAACGTATGAGTGGCACACAGGGTACATTTGGGACATACTGAGTCTTTACACATGGCCAGCGCTAAATACCTGGTTGACCAGGTGGACATGAAAGCATTTAGCATAACAGGCAGGCAGATGTATCAGCAACCAGGAAAATTTGTTTCTGGGACAGCTGCCCAAGCTGCTTGCTATTGTGTTGATAGATAATGATGCTTTTAGCAGCAATTATGCCTAGAACCCTTTCAGCTTCGAACACTAAGATATAAATTTTGTGGGTCCGTATGTGGAGGATGAACAAACCGTAGTGAAACCACTGGAGCTTGATTTTAGGAACAGCTGTTGTGCAAGAGAATACCTGCAGCTCATACAGGGATTGGCAGACATACAAAAGATCATAAATACATGCTGTCGGCCTATAGGGAAGAGTTCACCCCTGGTTATAAACTGTTTGCCTTCAACTTGTCTCCAAATCAGCAACATGCTGATAACTATTCCCTGATTAAAACAGGAAACATGAGAGCAGAAATACACTTTGCAGGGGCTTTGACCACCGCTGTTAATATGATCATCGACAGCATATTTGGCATTGTGATAGAAATAAACCAAAGGAGCTATATGCCTTTTGACTAAATGTGAGGAGAGACACCAAACAGTTCTCTTTTCTTCAGCAAACCCCATCATACTCCCAAGTCTGCCTGATAGCAAGGCAGGAGCTTGGTCTGGGTCCTATTTAGCACTGACTGCCATTAGCTCTTTTCAGTATGTAAATGGCCAGCTGCATTGGCAAAAAAAAATAAGCTCTTATCCTAAAAGCCTCTAGAAGCATTTAAACTGGCAACCAGGTACCCTTATGGTGCATAAGTAGCAACTTCAAATGCTTCTAGAAAGAAGCAGGCTTTGCTGGCATACATCTCCCTGGCTAAGGACACAATCTGAAGCTTATCTCAGGGGTTCTTACATACGCCATATATTTTGAGTCAACGGCAAAGGTGCAGCTCTTTTCATGCATTTCAAGACATGCCCATTGTCTCTTGTCCATCCATGACTAAATGACCAGCGATCCACAATTACTGGGAAGGCCATTAAAATTCTTGGTGAGTACCTTCTTGTCGTAGAGCATCTCTTCATCTTCTGAAGGGGCTTTGATTCTATCACACACTTGTTCCTGACAACAGAGCACTGCACTATCATGGTCTTTTGGGATGCTGTCTGAATTTATGCTGTAGTCCAAGATGGTGTCCCTCAGCAACTCAAAATTGATGTTTTTTGTTTGCTGAATTTAGAGCAATGCCTCTAGCTTTCATTAACACTGCAGGTAGCCATGGGATGCGAGTTCTGATGGTGAAAACTCAGTAATGTGCTTGTCTAGCAGCAGCTAACTTGTCAGGTTAGACTGTCACCTAAACGGTCACCAAGCTGGGTGCCTTCTGGTACCCTGAACAATTCATTAAAATCTTGGAGCCTGTGTTTTGATAAAGCCAGTGGCATTGAGGGCACCTAAGTAATAAAGCTGTAGGCATATGTATGCAGGGGTAAAACAAGCTATAAAAATGATAGTGCTGTGTTCCAGAGTCTCATCTCTTTTGGCTTTTCTATGTGAAATGGGGGCCACATCTTCATTGACAAAGCCACAGGAGGACACAGGATAAGTCAGAGAAAAGAGGTAACCACACAACTCATCTGGTTCTCTTCCACTGGCAGCAATAGTCTTTTCTTTCACTAGCCCAGAACAAGCTGTCAGGGTGTCAGAGCTCTCAGAAATAAGTTTGGGATGTCCGAGACAGTACTGTTTTGTTGATAAAGTGATGACAATTAGTAAAATCATAGTAAAGAGTCTTCTTATCAGATGCTACTCCATCATACAGGAAAAAGGCATATGTCCTGCTGTTCAGAAGTGCACCTCTGGGGATCAGCAGTATTTGCTCCCAGCTAAGAACAGCAGGAGCTCCCACCTGGCTTTGTCACAGCAGCCCACTCCTGCGCCTGCACAGAGATGTTAACACCTGCTCTCTTCAGGTGGTTCATCCTTCACTGTGTTGTGTAACACAGGTGCCCAAAGGTGGCCCCTGCCAGAGGATTTCAGTCATTTCCATGGCAGCATTTGACACAGCTCTGGGAAAAGCACACGTTAAATTCAAATGCTGTCAGTATCCTGTTGTTGACTGTGGAGTCATCCACGAAGTTAGGCACGTGCTCTCTATCTTCTGTTTTGTAGTGCATGATGGATTTGAGTATTTCCCTTTTTGGCCACCTACATAAGCCACTGCATAGAAAGAGTGGAATATTTAATTTTTCCTTGGATGGAAAAGTGTCACTATGTTAGGTTTAAGAAACCAGTAGACATTAAGTGGACATGAACTACAGAATGGTGTAGTTTACTGAAAGGTTTATCACTATACTGTGATAAACACACAGTGATCAACCTTCCCCTTTTCAGCCTCCTCCTTTCCACAGAACATATGACAGGCCAGCAGCATGGTCTCCTGCCTCTGTGATCTGCAAGTGCCCCTCAAAACTTTTACGTCCTGTTAGCAAGAACAACTAAGCTTTTTTTGCAGGTCAAACATCCTCTCCTGATTAGCTGTGTGCCATGCCAAGGATTTGTCAGGGACTAATTTATGAGGGTACTAAAAGTCCCTGGTCACTCTGACCAGCTTCTCCTGGGGGCTCCACTCATACTCATGGCCCATGGGTTCAGTCCTGGGCCTTCAGTCCTTTCCTGAGCTATGTATTAGGTGTGCCTGTCCCTCACCCTGTTCCTGAGTGTTGTCTGGCTTTCCAGACTTTACCTTGGACCTGTCTTCTTAACCTTGCATATGCCCGTTGGTCACAACACAGGCTTGTGCCTGCTCAGGTCGACTGTTCTGTGGATCACTACCTTCTTGATGGACAACAGTCTTCTGGTTAGGTCCACCACAGTTACCCCAAACTGCGTACAAACCATGGAAGAAAAATAAAAAATATTAAGACTAATCACCAACCAAAACCAAGCTCTGCTTCTTATGGTATCTACCAATGATGGTTGTTGTTTGGAGGTGGATTTATCTGGGGAGAGCAAGCACAAAACGCAGGAGAGCACGCCAATATTTTTAGCCGCTCTGCAATGAAATAGCCCGTGGAGAAAGTGCAGTTTATGGCTGTTGGAACATTGTGTTCACAGGGGACTTCCACTAAAATCAAACTGAGATGTAATTTCATGCTGGCCTGCAGCAGTGTGATGGTCAATGTCCTATAAAAAACAATCTCAGAAGCAAGTGCAGAAACTGTCACAATTTGCATTAAATGAATTTGGGATAGTAACAGGAAAACACTGTGGGAATATGTGAACCTATTAACTCAAAAGATATTATTCATATTGGGTGCAAAAAGAGCTAACATAGTGTTCAAGGTTTGCACGAAACTGCTCATTTGCTGTACAGGCTCTTTGGTAGCAAGGTACACGAGTCACTTGAAATAAGAAAGGCCACAGTAACTTCACTGAACACCTTTCGTCTCTTTAAAATGTCCCTATGTACTTTATCCCATTAGCACTTCAGTCTTAGAACTGAGGAACACAAATGGGAACATGAACATGCATACGCCAGCATCACTTTCCATCAGCAGTCCATTCACACATTTTCATCACCATCTTTCTTATAGCAAGGGAGATGGTCATCCTCACCATACTCTCACCCTTGTAGCCACTTAAATGCTTCACATCTTGTTGGTAATAAGTCTGTTCTTGCAGGTCAAAAATTTTCTCCTTCTTTGTTTTGTAACATTCCAAGAACTGCTTTTTCTCCTCAGACGATGATCACTAGGCTGTTCTGATCCTGATCATCCTCACCAAACCTGACCCTGACCAGCAGATTGGCTTCCTGGCTTGACTTGGACCTGACTCATTTGACTTGACCCATGGACTTGGCTTGTCTTATGATCTGGACTCTGAGTTCAACCTGGCTACCATCTCCAGGGCTGCTCTGCTCGTCTTGCTCAGGTAGTGCAGGACTCTGATCTGTACAGCAAGGCACCAGCCCTGCTGACTATGTGATTTTGCTCAGCCCATGCTCCCTGAGGAAGCAGCCAGCCATCACTGTTCCCTGACACGCATAATAGTTATGTTGAGAAATGGATTGTATCATTTTGATTTTTCAACAGTGTTAAAAAAAGGGATGGGAAGAGGTGGGAAAAAAGATCTGCAAGTATAACCACCGTAGTGTGACAGGATCATGAGAAATTCAGATTTGAAAGCAAAATGTGGTGGGATGGGGGGATCCATTAACCAGAACCCTCTGGGCTCAAACTTCCAACCTGTTGTTTATGCCTCAAGTCATGTATCTGTTCAGACTGTATCATACTGACTTGAATACTGTGAGAGACAGTGTTGAGAGCTTTCCTGAAGTCACAACAGGTGACATTCACTGCTCTTCCCTCATCCATAAATGAAGTTATTCAAACATAGCAGGAAAGCATGAGGGTCAAGTCTAACCTGTCCTTGGTAACTCCATGCTCACTGTTCTCAGTTACATTCTTCTGCATGTGTGGAAAAGTGTGCTCCAAGGTGACTCACTCCACGATTTCTCCAGGCACCAAAGTGAAGCTCTATTTCCCAAAGTTGACTTTTAGGGGTTTTGAAGATGGGTGCAACTTTCTTCAGTTATGTCAGGAATCTGTCCTTATCTCCCTGAGTATTCGTAACAATGGAGTGTGGTCATGCAAGGACATTATCCAGCAGTCTTGGCACCCTCAGATACAGCCAATACAGTCCCATGGACTTGAGGCACTTGAGTTCTTGCATATATTCCCTGATTCAGTCCTCACCTAGTAGTGATAGTTCATCTTCTCCTTGAACATTTTCACTAAGCACAGAGTCTGGGAGATGTTGTTGGTGAAGACTAAGGCTTTGAGTACCTCAGCCCTTGTCTACTTCATTAAATCCACTGACCCACTCAGTAATTAGACCATGTTTTTGTTACTAAAGCAGCCGTAGAAGTTCTTGATGCTTTTGATGTCCTTCAGCAGCAGAGCTTTGTCTTTTCTAAACCTTCCCTGCATTCCTGGGCAATATTTCTAATGCTGTGCCTTGTACCCTGCACCTACTTCCTCCTCCTATAGCTGCCTGTTTGCATTGAAGCTGCAAAGTGAACCTGGTCCATGTGCTGGTGTCTAATGATTGTCAAGTAAAGGAGAAGAATGGTTTTCCCCACCCTATGAGCTCCATTCCTGCCTGGAGACCACAGCCTGCTGGTAATCACCTTCACCACAACAGCACATCACTGAATAATGCTGGGCTTCAGACGCCTGTTTTGGAAGGCTGCTGCCCAGCCTGTGGGAGCCCAGACTTCCAGGTTAGAAAGGAAAAGAGGTGTTCATACAGCCAAACCTCCTGCTCAAAAAGAGACAGCTATAAGATCAGACTGCATGGCCTAGGGCTTGGTCTGATCTCCAATGTGGTCACACAGATCTCCAGGGACGGAAACTGCACAGCCTTTGTGGGCTACTTGTTCCGCTGCTTTTCTGTTCTCCTGGTAGAAAAGCTCTTCCTTTTATCCTATCCTATCCTATCCCTTTAAAGGTACTATTATTAATGAAGCTTTCCTGTATTCATTTCAAGTGTAAACGTTGTGATTGTAAACAGTATTATAACTGGATTAATAATAGTCTGTGGTACTTTTATTAGATTCTTAGTAAGGATCACAACTCTAACAATACCTCGAGTCAAACAACAAGAGGTGGAAGGGAACCGGACAGCCTGTGCTGTGAGAGGGTCACCACGAGGAGGGTGCTTCTGTGCTTCATCTAAGGGCAGTGGGCCATATCAAGCATTTGGTGAGACTGCTGCACCTCCCTGTTTCACTTTACCCTGCATGAAGAACTGAGAAGTGTCCACCTCACACTACTGATGAAAACCTCCTCATACAGAATACCAGAGTCATATACAAACAATTCTGGCCCCAGAAAGGGCTGCCTGAAAAGTAGAGCGCGGGTTCCGGAGGGATGCAACAGCAGTGGATCTCTCCAGCATCGTCTTCCCTATGAAGACTTCTGTCAGCTGGGATACTGTATCCGGAAGGTGTTTCTAACAAGGGGGACTGCATAAATGGCAGATCTGAGGTAGCTAAGCAACATATACTGAAGACAGATCCACTTCATTCTGCCATCCAGACATCTGCAGGTCCTTGTCATGCCATTCCAGGGCAGGAGGTGTGGGCCCAGGCCTACTAGCGTGATAGGTTTTTAGTTTGCCTCAGCACTAGGTGGAAAATCACTGATAGTCCCTGTCCTCCAGTCTTCATACTGCCCCTTCACATACACTTGGGAAGATTCATCTGATGCTACATGCACCTTCACCCCACACATATACACATGCTCCTGATCCTTCTTCCCACACAGGGCCCCCAAAATAGACATCTTCATTTCTTCAGCATCCCACATAGCTCTGAGCTGTTTTTCTTGTCAAAGGCTTCAAAAAACAACAGCCTCTGAGAATAGGGTTTTCACAACATGATGCGAAGGGTGTTTTTTTAATGAGGAACTGGTCTATGCAGAAGCACAAGACCTA
>NW_009923970.1:5368-5957 GCF_000696875.1 Nestor notabilis | reverse complement strand
GTCGGAGGACTGAACCAGACGGATTTTTGCCAAGATGGCATGATGTCATCCTGGGAATTAAGCACATTCCCTGGCCCAAACCATGCCTAGGAACATTTGCAGGCATAGTTTAATTCATTAGTATAGTCATAGCCTAAGTGTCTGTCCCCCAAAATTTATATTTAATCCCAGCAGGGATCAGCAGAGGGATTTAGTCTTTTCAATATATTTGTTGCCATTTAGAGAAGGAAACGCACAATGAACTCTCTGAGTTTCTGAATGATACTGAATTCTTCAGAAGGTCAGAGAGTGATTTAAGTGTTTGAGTTGCTTGTGATTGTCCCAGAATGGCTGCATGACCAACAGTCATATCTTGAAGAGGAAACTTTACATTCAAAAGCTCTGTGCTCACTGCTGTTCATCCCAAGCTCACTGTTTTATGCCACTGTAAGGTCTGGCTTCCTGAAACAAAGATTCTTCCTCTGCAGGATCAGTGTCACTAGGGGCAACCCCACACTGATGCTGTTGATGGAACCCCATGTCTCTGTCCTGGTTTAAGCCCAGCCGGTAACTCAGAACCACGCAGCCGCTCCCTCACTCCACCACCTTT
>NW_009923970.1:0-5144 GCF_000696875.1 Nestor notabilis | reverse complement strand
TATACTGGGCATGACGTGCTGTGGTATGGAATACCCCTTTGGCCAGTTTGGGTCAGGTGTCCTGTCTCTGCTTCCTCCCGGCTTCCCCTCCTCCCTGGCAGAACATGAGACTGAGAAAGTCCTTGGTCAGAGTAAACATCACTGAGCAACAACTAAAAACATCGGTGTTATCAGGGTTGTTCCCAGACTGAAAGTCAAAACCACAGCACTGCACCAGCTACTAAGAAGGAGAAAAAATGACTGCTGTAGCTGAACCCAGGACAGCCTCCTAGAGGGGTGTGGGAGTGTTCATGTGCCCCTTCCTTCTCCCCATTCCTGGACAAAACGGCATGGATATCTGCTCAATTTGATGAAGTCATTCTAGAGTTCCTTGCAATATGAACACCCTTTGAATACCAAACTTGGAAATTTCACTGTGCACTGCCATTCCCAAGTCAGTCAGTGATGAAGATGCTGGACAAAGCTTGGTCTAATACTGATTCCTGGGATGCCACTGCTGATATATCTCTATCCTGGAAAATTACAATCAGCCCTACTTTTTCTTTCCTATTCTTTAAACAAGCTTTCAAACCATAAGAAGATCTTTCATCCAAACCTCTAGCAACTTCATCTCCATCTGTACGGGTATCTCATACTCCATTTATCCCCTACAGAGACATACAGGAGCAATCTTGAAAGCAAACTAGCACAGAGCAGGTTTTTGGTAACATTCAGAGAGACAGTGAGGATGGAGTGCTGCATCCCTTCTTTATCCACCAGAGCCAGAGCACTTGCTACCACTGACAGAGCATCCTGATTTAAGTGTTTGCCTTTCAAAAAGGCCAACTAACCAGCATGCTGTGAGGTATTCTGGGGTGGCCAGCACAGTACTACTGCTTCTGGCTCTGTTCCACTTTGTAGAGCAAAGAAAGGGTAAGAAGGGCTTTGTAACCTTGTGAATACAGTACATATAAGGAGCAGTGTCTAGCTCTGTCCCAAACTGCATTTAAACGTAGAGGGTTGCCTCCATTGAGGGACAGAGAACATAGTTCCACATGACATAGGAACCACCAATTAAATAATGAATGACTGCTCCCTCCATCTGTAACCACATTACAGTTGGCACAGTGGAACATCTTTCAGAGAAAATGCTCAAAGCACTGCACCCCAGATCATCCTGTACAGTCATCCTCCTGACATCGTGCCACTAGTCTGCGAGGCAGGAACTCATCCCAGAAAACAAGAGGGCTTTATGAGGGTCCATCTCTGAAGCAGGCAAAGAATGATTTGTGCTTCAGTTAGCCCAAATCAGTGCTGGGGAGCAGCAAGAGTGGGACCACTCACTGAGAGGGGACAAGCCAGGAGCTAAGGATGTCCTCAGCCCAGGCGGTGTCCTCTCCAATGGGGCACAGTCCTGCAGGGTTAGGACGCAGCCCCAAAGGATCTGCACACAGCAGCAGGGCAGGGTGCTGGTAATGGGCTCTGTCAACAGCCCTGGACCAAGCAAAGCAACCAGTTAGGTCTAGGGGTCCAGTTAGGACTGGCAGGAGACAGGGCCAGAGGCAGGAGTGGAAATAATGCTACCTGCTGCAATAGGTCCAAGGTCTGTCCTGATAAGGAACTGGAGACATTATACCCACAACACAGCTCAGGCAAGGACCAGAGACCCAAGCTTAGGCTCACTGGCAGGCGGGGTAAGTGGAGCCCCTAGGGGAGGCTGGAGAGGGCCACTAAGGCTTACCGATGCTCTCAGGGCTCTGAACACACAAGAGGTCAGTTACATTTGTAGCAAGGAAAGCACCATTTCCTCTTCAGTTTTAGGTAACATCTTCAGACAAAGGTATTCCACACAATTGGTTTTGGTATGCTTAGATTTCTCAAACATTCGTATTTTAGGAAGTGAGCTATTTAAAATCATCTTCAAAACTACCCAGTTCTGCCCTAAATACATACAGAACCTTTTAGTGATACTAGAGTTACTGTAAAATTACCTTGTTTCAATTCAATTAATTTTGACCACAACTCTTTAGAAGCTGAAAGCTGTTAGTGAGTGGTTCTATTACCCTTGTAACTCAAGCTTATTTCTTTTTAGAAGAAATTGTATGTATTTGTCTGTGAAACCTTTTCAACGAGGCTCCAGATTTGACATTGGAGGTCATTTTTTGCAGCTCAGTCCCAACTGCTTAGAAATTGAAGTATTCGTTTTCCATTCTCTAGAGCTGTACAGATAGCAACTGGATCATGAAAAAACTATTGCTTCTGGCTTAATTTTCCAGGCATATATATTACCCACAAGGAAGCCTGGGGCTAAGTGCAATAAGGGTAAGTTATTTATCTTATTTCAGGGACATACAAACAAACCCACTGTGATTTATTGCTACTGACAAATTAAATGAAATAGATAGGGAATATTCATTCATGAGGTACTAACAAGTGCAGGAGCAATGCACCAATATGCGAATAATAAAAATGATTTATCAAGATAGACTGCATTGTACAAAAGCAATTTATTATTCAGTACAGTTAAAAATAATCCAAATATTTTCTTTTTTTTTTTACAGATACTTTTTCAGAGCAAAATATACAAAAATCAGCAAAGAAATTAGTCTTTGTCTTGATTATTATAATGTATATTTTTAATTGGATTCTGTCCTGTTGAGCAATCCCATTCTTACTCAAAAAAAGGTTTTCTTTTTCAGAACTATTTCTCTCCTAGTTCATCACTGTCAATATACTGTGAGTGCTTCCTTCATGGATTACACATCTGTTCACATTTTTCATCTCTTTCATCTGTAGATGTGTGCTTTGAAAAATCTGCAAGACATGGATGATGCTTTCAAAAAATATTTTATGGCTTATTTGGTTCCTCATCTCTTCTAGCTGCCTATACCTAAAATCATCACAATGTGTAGCTGCCTTTGGAATACACTCTCTTTGCCAAGTAGATTTGGTGACATTTATCATTTTAAACATCTATTCATTCCTTCTCCAGCACACTCTAGCTGACATATTAATTGAATAAAATCTTCTCTTAATCTTTTCCATGGGAAGGTAGTGACAGAGAAGCAAAGGAACCCAAGAATCTGGAACTTTGAACTTAGTTCTTGCCCCAAAGGCAGCTTTCAGTCAAACCATCCATGCGCCAGAGGCCACAAGAGGTATGGCTACATGTAATGTTGTGTAGACTTTGACTACAGTAACAGGATGTGTTTTGACATGCTGGTGTAAAGAGCCATCTAGGCTTGGATGTATCACTGATTTGTTGCCTTTGATCCCTTTTATTTCTTCTTCTATCTGTATTACCTCTGCCCTCTAATACCAGACTTCACCATACCAAATTCTCTGAGCCTGCCCTTACTGCTGAAGTCTTAGACTGGATGAACTCTTGTTATGAATGAAAAGAGAGAAGATTTCCAGGTGCTAAAACTCAGACATCCAGACTAGGAACAAGGGATTGCAGAATAAAGCTTGAAAACCAAGACACTAATGCAAAAGCCAGCCAATGTATTACAAAATGCATAATGAATTTTTCATATATTTTAAACTTTCCTGTACCCGAAGTTATGATTTTTTTTCCACTTGAAGCTCTGAATGCTATTAAGGAGACCAAAGACTTGAGACTCAAATTCCTGAATCTCCAAAATAACAATTGGTTGGGTGGATTTTGGGGTCCATAGTGATTCCCTTGGTCCCCCCAGTTAAAGGAGAAGAGTTCTCCCTCCATTCTAGGTGGGGTAAATATCACTCCCACTCCCTTCATCCCCAGTCCCAGCTTACAGTACTAGTGAATCCGCTTTTAATGACTATTGTAAATCAGAGCAGATACAATCCTGATGCAAATACAGGTGCTGCACCACACTTGTGCAACTGTACCACATAACATGGGAGCCCGCACCACCCAAAGACTAGCAAAACTTGAAGTGCTTTCACAACAGGAGCTAAATATGAGTCTCAGCATACATCCTGTGTTCATAAAAACAGGAGCAGGGCTCAAGACCATTTCACAATTCTTTTTAGCTTGTAGGTGGAGCAATGAGGGCATGCGTGTATTTGTGTACATCTTGTACTCAAATAATTGGCTTTTTGTATTGCCATAAATGATTGTTCTTTGTGATTCAGAGCATTTTAGTTGCATCAATGCACCACTGCTGTCACTTTAAACTCCTGTATTTTAGTGACATGTTCAGAAAGGGGTACCAGCTATACTGTGATGACAGATACTGAGTGAAACTACTTGTAGCTGTACCTGTCAGACAGAAATTTCAGGCTGTTAGATTGGTTGCACTCAAATTAGTAAAAAATGGCTCTTGGTCTGCTCTAACAGAGTGACAACATTGTCTTTGCACAGGCAGCATGGCTCAATTTCCAGTCTAGCAAATAAGTTGAAGACCACATGAGAACTCAGCCCAACCCACCCCTCCAGAAGGCAGTACAGTCCCCTTGGTGAAGCGGACCAGGCAGCTGTTGGCACAGCACAGCAGCTAACACCATGCTGGCTGGGGATGTTACTAGAGGAAATTACCCTGTTCCCTTATAACTCACTGCTTGTAAAAGGTTATCTCCACTAGCATCTGGCGCTGGTTAGGAACTGGAGTCTCAAACAGCGAGGAGCTCACTGCAGACACTGAGAGTGAGGGAGAGGAGCAGCTCAGGGCTCCCTGAGCACTCCAGGTAAACAGGTGTCTAATGAATGAGAGAGGACTTCTGCTCTCATTCCACAGCAAGAAGATTGGGTGGGTTAAGCCTTACTTAAATATAAGTTAAAGCACAGTTCAGTCATTTTTTGATTAAAATATGAATTTTGACTTTGTGTGCAAAACTTGCTACTAACCCTTTTAGGCAGTAAGCAGGTAAGAGACCCATCTAGAGCTAAGGGCCTTTTGGACTTTCAGTCTCCTATGGACATCCAGAGTACTTTTGTCAAAGCTCCACAACATTTTCTGTTTTGGGAGAAAAATTTATTTAGTGGATCCCATAGATCTCAGATAAACCTTTAGAGGCAAAAGCAGTGGAATGCAGCCACAATGCAGAAAGCCAAGGTGGCTTAGCAGCAGTGCTAGGGTAGCAGGCCAAGGTGAAACTGGTCAAAGTCAAGTTCAGATAGTTACCTCATGGTAAGACTATTTAGGCTACTGTTATAGAATCACAGAATCATAGAATAGTTA
>NW_009923969.1:0-1780 GCF_000696875.1 Nestor notabilis | reverse complement strand
TGCTGCCAAAGGGACTGAGAAAAATGCATTGACAATATCAATTGTGTAATACCACTTGGCTGCCTTTGACTCCAGTTCATACTGAAGTTCTAGCATGTCTGGTACAGCAGCACTCAATGGGGGTGTGACTTCATTCAGGCCACGATAGTCTACTGTTAGTCTCCACTCTCCATTAGACTTTCGCACTGGCCATATGGGGCTACTAAAGGGTGAGCGGGTCCTGCTGATCACTCCTTGGCTCTCCAGTCTATGGATCAGCTTATGGATGGGAATCAGAGAGTCTCTGTTGGTGCGATATTGCTGCTGGTGCACTGTTGTGGTCGCAATTGGCACTTGTTGTTCTTCGACTTCCAGCAACCCCACAACAGAAGGATCTTCTGAGAGACTGGACAAGGTAGACAGCTGTTTAATTTCCTCTGTCTCCAAGGCAGCAATACCAAAAGCCTATCAATACCCTTTTGGGTCTTTGAAGTACCCTCTCCTGAGATAAACTTAAAGCAGCACACTTAAAACATGAACAAAATCACTCTGAAGCTGAGATAAGTCAGGATACTGCTCATGTTACACAGTTTTACCTACTATGGACTCCTTTATGAACACTGGTTATTGAGTATGTTTTCTTAACTCTACTTAGTAACAAACAATATTGTTTATAATACTAACATGTTGGTCTACAGGTAAACCTTCTTGAAAGGAAATTTCAGGACTGTGTATGAGCTCTCAGAAGAAGTTAGTTTTCAAAGGGAATTGCAGTCCAGTCACACATTCACCTTATCATAAATACCAACCTCATCAAACCCTAACTCTTCATCTAAATAGCCTTGTATTTCTTTAGCAAATGGAGGTGATGGTCCAGATGAAAATGGAATGCAGATCTTGATATCAGTTTTTATTTATCTCCACTTCTAAAAGTTTTTCTGCATTTATGTAACCAGTCATCAGGTACTAGCCCATGTGATAGGCATAGTCCTGCCAAACTAAATGACCCAAAAAGTATTCTCCCACTTCATGTTCCACTTCAGTGTAGCTCCAGTGATTTTGAGGAGAAGAGAAGCTTTCCAACTAGGAAGGGAACAATCCCGCTATAAGCAATTACCTCACAAACTTAGCTGTGTATTTGGAAAGATGTGTGTAAACATGTATATGTGTCTGTATGCATTTCACATGCATGTGTATTTGCTTCTGTGAGAATCTGCTAGAAGCTTCCTCCATGTTCAATAGATCCAATGCCAGTTGGCTCCAAGACAGACCTGCTACAGGCCACACATGCACAGAGAAATGCAAAAATTTGAGGTACTGGAAAAGAAACAAGAGGACAAGGGGATTAGCAAGCTGTTTGTTGTTTGCTAGGTACTTTGCAGCTTGTAAGTAACAAGAAGTAAAAAAATGAGAAACCTAGATGTTAGGAAGAGCCAAGTCTATATGACTATGCTGACTATAAAAAAAAACCCAACAACTTTTTAATGAACATGCTTTTATTATAATAGAGGACTTTTTTAGCACTAGATAAAATGAAAAGATCATACTTCTTTGCTCAGTAGTTAACGAGTGATGACAGGAATATACTGTTTTAAAGTTCATTTTAAGCAAGTAGCAAGGCCTTTATAGAAAAGAAACTAATGAAAAATATCCTCAGATATATAGATTAGTGCATTTAAATTAAATGAATGGATAAACAAAAGTAGATCAATGATAATATTTTCATTACTTCAAAGGGTACATTTTGAGAAGTGAAGTAATAAAGTAATATGAAGTAATATATATATAAAAGTATACATAT
>NW_009923968.1:1733-2005 GCF_000696875.1 Nestor notabilis | reverse complement strand
CCAGAGGGACCTTGAAACAATTGAGAGGTGGCCATGCCAACATCATGAAGTTCAACCAAGCCAAGTGCAAGGTCCTACACCTGGGTGGGGGCAATCCCAGGCAAAGCTACAGGTTGGGCGAAGAAGAGATTCAGAGCAGCCCTGCAGAGAAGGACTTTCGGGTGTTGGTCAATGAGAAGGTGAACATGAGACAGCAGTGTGCGCTTGCAGCCCAGAAAGCCAACCGTATCCTGGGCTGCATCAAAAGAAGCATGACCGGCAGGGGGGGAGGG
>NW_009923968.1:0-1487 GCF_000696875.1 Nestor notabilis | reverse complement strand
GGGGAGGGGCGCTTCGTTAGGGACTGTAGTGGTAGGAAAGGGGTAGTGGCTTCAAACTTCAACAGGGGAGGTTTAGATTAGATATAAGGAGAAAGTTCTTTACAGTGAGGGTGGTGAGGCACTGGAATGGGCTGCCCAAGGAAGTTGTGAATGCTCCATCCCTGGAAGTGTTCAAGGCCAAGTTGGACAGAGCCTTGGGCGACATCGTTTAGCGAGAGCTGTCTCTCCCTGTAGCAGGGGGTTGGAGCTAGATGATCTTAAGGTCCTTTCCTACCCTAACTATTTTATTATTCTATCATTCTGTGATATTCTATTTTACTAGTTATCGGGAAAAAAAAAAAGAACTTTTTAGGTATAAAAGCTCGAAGCAAATAAAAAAAGGGTAGGAGGAATGAAATAAAACATTGAACCTTATGTCGCAATCAAACTTTCCTTCAAATAAACATGAATCTTTGCTTTGAAGAGAAGTTGCAGTCTGGCCAAAATGAGTTACGGATCCTAATTCTCAAGAACAGTATGTGAGAACTTTCTGAAAAGTTCTAGTCTACAAATTATTGTTGTCCACTTCCTAGTTCAGTGAGTATTCCAAGGCTTTTATCAATTGTAAATACAGATATGTAATATGCAAGCTATTTAACTAGTGACCTATTGTAACTTATTTTGATTTTAACTATACATTTATTTGGTTGTCAACAGTAGAAATATGCCTCTGGGCACATTCATATATTTATCTCACAAGGAACAGTGTTGCAAATATGCACTTACTGAAATATACATGGTACTACAAACTCAGTGTTCTGTATTTTTGTCAGTGCTCTAAAGACACTGTAATTACAGAAGTATCATAAAGATTATAGAAAATTAAGTTTTCCTGAAAAATGGCAGTTTTCAATGTTCTTAATGACAGCCACTGCTTACCTGATGTGCGGTGTTCCATTTAACTTAATAATTTTTGTTACCAGATAAGCAACTTGTAAATTAACTTTGTCTGAATGTGTATAATATAAATTTTACTTTACTTTTCTGTAGTTCACAAGTATTTTCAATTAAGTAATGGAGTGACATTTTAAAAAATCTAATGTACATTATATCCTTTCTGAAATGAAAACGTAATTCATGTGCCTGAAAAGTGAAATAAAGAACTGACATTTTATCAGCACATATTTATGAATATTTGAAGTGTAGAAGGAAACACATTTTAAGAAGTAAAGAGAAGTAATATCAGAGAGGGGAAAAAAAAGGGAGTAAGATAGAAAATCATGGAAGAAAATATGAGGTACAGCACGCAGTTGGTATTCTCATGCTAAACTGCAATACAATAATTATTTCAAAAGGTAGAATTACGTTTATACATACCCATTTAAAAGCACCTACAAAATTTAGGAGTTTCTAGTATTCATAAACCTCTCACACATTTTCACTGAATTTTGACCCTGCCCTGACCCAGGTGTAGGACCTTGGTTAAACTTCATAAGGTTGGCATTGTC
>NW_009923967.1:8437-14418 GCF_000696875.1 Nestor notabilis | reverse complement strand
GAACTGGTGCGGGCCCCTCCGGTGTGCCCGGGCTGAAGAGGCAGTGAGCTGCCAGGCCGGTCACCTTGGGTGTTAAATACAGCAAGTTCTAAAAGGCAGGGATGAAGGTACATGGCTGTTCCCCTCTTCTCGCTGCTGTGCCCAGTCCCCGATAGCAGGGGATGGTGTCCCACCACAGAGCCAGAACAGCTTCCCCAGCACATGGCTCCAGTGGAGTCAGGGAAGCTCCATGAGCTTGCTGTGATGGAGCAAAGAGATGAGACTAATGAGGCTGCCTCAAATCAAAGGACAGAACAGGGCCAGCCGTTTGGGCTGCTGCTGTTGTGACAGCAGTAAGCTTTGAAGCACTATCTGCTTGCTTCTGGCAGTGCTATTTGTGTGCTTACCTTTGATTTACTTGTTTCAGGGCTCCGAATATCTTGGGTGCTGGAGGAGGCAGCTCTAAAAATAACTTTAGAGGCTGGTTATTGCCAGAGTTATTATTTCTGCTTCCCTCAGGTTTCTTTCCCTTCTGCAGCTTATATCTCTTCTTAGTGCTGCAAGGCCTGGCTCAAACAGAAAATCATGTTTTCTGTGCTCTTGCTCTCTTAGGAAACATGCTTTGGGTAAGGGTGATGGTATGTTCAGACAGCAGGTGGATGTGATTGCAGTTCTGGGTGAATGAGCTCATGTACCAGGAACACCAGGCCACAATGAACTGAAGGAAAGTGAGCCAAAGCCTATTGGGGGAGTAGAAATCTGACTTGTGAAAAGCAGAGCTGCTTGGGTGCTGCCCTGCAGAAGGGAGTGTGCAGGAATGTGAGCATCTGGTGGCAGTGATTTGAGGAAGCCCTGTTGTCCTGCTCCCCAGAAGAATGCCACAGGATGGCTTGTTTTCCATGGTGAATGCTGGCAGTAACCCTGGTCACTGGTAATGCCTTAACTCAAGTCCTGCTGTTGCATGTGAAATGATTGACCAGACCGAGGCAGGAGCCTGTAGATGTGTGGTGTATGAAGTCTCTTGTGGGGCTGGATTCTGACTCAGAACTGCTGCTGCCACAGTTGTTGGGGGTACCTGTTACACCTGGTTTATGCTAATTCTCATGGTGTGATGCTTTTCAGCATCACTTCAAATTGGCCCAGTTAGAGTTTTAGCCAGCTGTGCCCCTGATCACAAAACCTGATGACTGCCCAGACTCCACATGCCCAGTATTAGGGACCTCTGTTTTCTGTTTTCCCTGCCAAGAGAGACATGTCTGTCTTTCGCATTGAATTGCAGGAGAACAACAGCTCTGGGACTGCAGCAAGTGCTTCCTGACTAACAGGCACTGTAGGGTGGGGAGTGGAGATCAGTCAGGGAGCCAGATTTGGTTTACTATGGCCCCAGCAGCACAGTAACAATATAACTTAAACTAGCAGAGACTGCTCCTCTATGCCTGTTATTGATTTGCAGATTGAAAACAACATAGCATAGATAACTAGAGGGTCCAGATCTTGTTCACATCACCTATTCCAAATCCTGAGTGTGCTTAATAATCCTGGAAGGTGGAGTCTTAGCTGGGGTGAGTCGCTGTGGATCGGTGGCCTTGGGTTGGTTTCTTTTGTCTTTTCCCCCCACACATGCATGTGATGCTAATTGGAGCAGGCTAAAAGGCACTTGGGAGCTTTGCTTGAGTGTGGTGGGCTGAGAAGCCTCCTAAACATGTGGGCAGGCTACAATGGAAAGGAGAACTTGCCGTGAGGGGGGAGGAAAAATGATCTAGCTGAATCCCAGCTCTAAAGAACAGCCTGTGCTGGGAAAGAAGCGAGTGATATCATGGGTTTTCCAGGCTAGAAGGGCTTTTTTTTTTTTTTCTACTTGGCCATGCTTTGGGGGTTTTAGGTTCACCTAGCAAACTAAAAAGCAAGGTTTTTATTGTTGGAACGATGTACTTTCTACAACAGCTTCTCTTATTACTGTCAATTACTATGCTTCCAACCACAAAAGGGCTTTCTTGTTCTAATTGGCCTCCTCCTGTTTGGATTAATCTGTGTTACTCTGTCACCATGGAGATGATCGTGATGTCACAAGCTGCAGCATCACTGAGAGGTGGCTGGGAGGCAGTTCCTAATATTCCCCTCATCCCATCCACCCTGGTAATCAATAGATGGGAGCACAATAGGTTTCAGGGATGTTAGAGAGCTTTTAAATGAGCCTGAATTACAGCTGTGATTTTAAAGCTGTTGCTTCAGAAGTAATGATGGAAGAGGGGTAATATGACCGCTTTCTTGAACTACCTTCACTGCCCTGTCTCTTGTTGAGCTCACTTACTTAAAATAAACACATGGCAGGAAGCCCAAAGTCTCCCGTTATTGCTGTGCTGCTTCACTTGAGCCCTGTTAACAACCAGTTGTGATGCCACAAACCCGAGTACCCACTCGGCTGCATTCCAGTACCACCAGGACAGGTTCCAGCGCCTGTGGCTGGGTACCGGCTGTACTGAGCCTGTCTGTCTAGCCCTGCCATCAGTCAGAGAGGCTGATGGGTCACCAGGGTGGCAGTCTGAGGGGAGTTTTGGGGTCTCTTGCCTTTCCGACACTTCTGAGACAGCTGTTTCCACTGTGGGAATACTTAAGTAATAATGAGGTTAACTGGGCTGCTGAGAGCTATGAGATGAGATTGTGAAAGCCAACAGCATTTGACTTGTATGACCTCATGTATGAGCTTGGAGATGGTAACAGCAGAGAACTGGGCTTCTTTCATGGCTTAGTTCTGCTCTTTGCCAAAATGCTGGGAACTTGCTGCATATTTCCTGAAATTCATCACTGCACAGACTGTGTGTGAGGATGTGTTTTGCTCTCTGGGATCTCTCCCATGCATTAGTCCTCAGCTTTATCCATTTTCTTGTAAGGGCTCTGTTGAGAGCGTGGCACAGTGTGCTTGATACTATGTCTTGAGCTGTAACAGCCTGCTCAAATATTGACTGATGGGAGGCAGGATGCTCTGCAGTGCCTGACTTGGAAAGCAGGTAGCTAATGCTTTCAATTTGCCAGTTGTGATAAAGGGGCTTTGTCTTGGCTATCACAGAAAAGCATGTAATCTTTTCTGTCTGTATTAGTCTGGTGTTAGGGAGGAGGCATTTGGATTGTCCCTGTTTATAGGGTGTATCTGGAGCTCTTGCTGCTGGGTGCTGCCCCCCCTGCTCAGCAGGCACCCCAGGCACTGCACCTGCGTGCTTTGGCTTGGGCTGCTCTAAGTGTAATCTATCAGGGCTGGCACTTGCTTGGCAAGCACAATAGTACATCTTCTCCCTTGTGCCTTCCTTGTTTTAGGCAGCTTTGTATTCAGACAAAAGAGATTAAATTTCATGGAATATGGAAGCTGAAACAAGCTGACTTTTTCAGGGTGAGAGAAATTCCTGGCTGTTTTCCTGCAAGGATCAAAACTGTTTTTCAGCAGTTCTGCTGACAAACTCCTCTTTCTAATTTATCTTACAAACTGCTGGGGTTTTAAGATGAAAGGCTGGAGCAGCTCATAGCATGAAGACAAAATGGGTTTCACTTTGTCTGTTCCCTTAGAACCCTTGATAAGTGTCCTCTTTAAGGAGCAAATGTGACTGAAAGACCAATTGCATTTGAATCACGTTAATTTGTATTGCTCTTTATCTTAAAATAGCTACCTGTCTGACCAAAGATGCTAACCCTGCTTTTTAACCTACATTGATTAAAAGCTGTAGAGGGCAGGGAATGTTTTAGTTCTCTCCTGACACTGGTCACCGATTGCTACAGGCAACCCACACCAAAGAGACCTGACTCTTAAGACTTCTGGGCACTACAGTTACTATAGAGGAGAAAATGAATGCATAAAGGCCTAAGACTGGAATTGTTTAGGATACAGTTGTGAGGCAGATTTCATTCAGGAAGAGTTAAAAGCTCATCTACAAATTACGGATTGCTTGTAAGTTTAGGTATATTTTTAGCATGCCTTCAATTTTCAGTGTGTGTAGAAAACTACCTCGTCTATGGGAAGGGTAAGATGACGTTTCCCTTAATAAAGCAAAACAGCTAATTCCAAAGTGTTTGGGGGTTTCCATTAAAGGCTATGAGTAGATTGCTTCCTAGAAGGGAACTAGTCCTTCTAAGACAAGCCTTAGACTCGTGGGCTTGTCTAAACACTGTTAACCCCAACAAATTCCTTTATTACATGAGCAAGTTGCTGCGAAATGGTTTATTCTTTCCCAGTAAGACTCTGGATGGAATTCCTTATCCCCCAAACTTGCTTGTGCCCCAGGGGGGTTAACTGGGGGTAATTCTGTGGGTGAGACCATGGTCTGATATTCTCAGTTGCTCTGTTCTTCTGGCAGTGGTGTCATTCAAACCAGTTTTAAAAGGTATCTTTGTAGAAGATGGTCACCTGAAGGATGGTGAGCAGCATCCAGCTTACCAGGGAAAAGCAAGTGGCCACTTAAGTGTAAGTCTGCAAAACAGATCTGAGATATTAGGGGAAGTGGCATTTCTGCCTGAAGATAAGGTGGGAAAATTGCTACAAGTTTGCCTGGGCGTCTTTCCAGCACTGGAGTTTCAGGCATTCTTTCAGCACCAATTGGTTGTGACACCGAGTGCTTGTTCAGATTGTAAGTCAACAGAGTGCATCCTGCAAGCCAGGACCTGGAGATGAGAATCACGTTTGTTTGTGTGATCTCTGATAAAGAGTTTGAAACTAGAGCTGCCTGATCCTGCAGCAGCAGTGGCCATGCATGCTTGGTCGAAGGGAAACAGCTCCTGCAGACATCACCCAGAGATGGAGCTTAATAAAGTACAGATTTGTGCTCAAAGCAAACTTCTAAAGCAGGTGCTCTTAAGTAGATGACTAAAAGGGAAGTTACTTAATGTGTGGAGGCCTCAAGTTCCCATTGAGCCAAGCTGCTGTGCTTCAGAATGACAAGAGTAGGACTTTCTTTGTGGTGTGTCTTTACCTCTTGATAACTGCTGGTCAGTGAGTGGCTAAAGATGAGAGTCCTTCTGTGCTTTAAAGAAAAATTTGCTTTTTTTAAGTCTTGTCCATTCTTTTCTAACACCTCAGCAGAAGGAAGATACATTGGTGAACCAAGGGCTGTGCTTGCCTGGGCTCTTCTTGCTTATGCTGAGCAGCTTACTGATGTTTTGTCACGTGCGAACACGGAGTGGACAAGGGTGGCACTTGGCTGCTTTCAGTCTTAAAGATGTCCTTGTGCAGCCAGTAGTGACACACTTTGAGGATGTGAATCACTGCTGTGTCAGTGGTATTTGCATATTTTGGGCAGACTTGCTGTACTGTGGTTTGGACAACAGTGAGAAACTTTAGGGATGGAAGGGAAGCATAGCTGGATAATGCTGCCAGACCAAGTCCTCGTGCTGCAAGCTGAACTGTCAGTTCAACAGCGTTAAAACTGATGCTTAATCCTGTTTGCAGGATTACAGGCAGCTTGTGAACAGCTAGTAAGTGGGTTTGCAAACCTGTACACCTGCCTACAGAGGCAGTGTGACCTCCTGCAGTGAGTGTCCCCAGGAGCCACCACTTGTGCTTAAGCTTTCATGGGCAGGTCTGTGCTGGTTTAGGAGAACCTGTGCATGCTGTGCTATGACAAAGGCAGACCTATGGTCATATATCATCTGCTTTCTCCATGCAGCTGGCTTCTAGCTACTAATAGCTTTTCTTACTTGAAGGGGCAGTGGATGCTGTTCAGTTGGCCTCTTGTACTGAGGTTCTCTGAGCCTGTTTGTCCATACCACAGCTGATGCACAGCCTTAGCACTGCTCTTGATTGAGTGTGACTGCTTCTGGCTGTGTTGTCTTGGAGTTTGTCTTGTGTAATGCATCAGGGTCCAGTGAGCAGGATCACTAGGCTGCTAGTGGAGTGTCTCTTGCTGAGAAGCAGGTGCTGCAGCTCTCAGTGGACTGATGCAGCTCTCTGTGGGATGGTGCTTTGGTTGCTGTTTTCCTGCATCTCTAAGTGGTAAAGATCAGAGCTGGGGTTTTCACAC
>NW_009923967.1:3727-8406 GCF_000696875.1 Nestor notabilis | reverse complement strand
TTTCCTAGACCGGAAAACTCAGTGGTAGGTAAAACATAGTCCAGCAGTATCTGCCAAAGGGGGAACTTTGTGTGTTCCGCAGTGAACTTGTGCATATGGGAACTCTGGTCTCTGCTCAGTTTCTGCATGTTCCAGTATCTAAAACCTAGAGTTGATTTTTCCTCTTATAGGATCATTATAGATGAGATTTATGAATAAATTTTATAGCTGGCTTTCTGGTGAAGTCTCACTGATAAAACAAGTGAGTGAATTTCCTTAGTAAGGAGCATCTGATTAGGAAACAAATTTTTCTAGTATTGATAACCACTTCCAAGCTTCTTGTGCAAGAACCAAAGCCTAGGGTAAAGTTGTTTGTTTCTGCTGAATTAAACTATAAGACAGTTCTCTCCTTACATTCCTGAGTGCATTCTCTGATAACATCCTGGACTTGGGAACTTCAAGATCATTTGCTTACTGGAACCCTTCTCTAGCTTGAAATGCTCTTGTGCTTTGCTGTGTTCAGAGTGCTACATGCAGAACAAGGAGGGCTACTGCTGCAGTCCAGCTGGATAGGCAAAGGACAGAACATCCTCGAATGTAACTTCCTGGTGAAGAAAGTAGCAGTGGGGTAGTGAGAGGCTTCCAGTGATTGTGCAAAATCAAACTGTGTTAATGTTCATGTTAAGTCATGCTCCTACTTCAGGATCACTGTGGAAGTGAGCAAAGAGAAGGATCAGGCCAGAGTCTTTAAGACAATAAACAAAGTCTGAAGTTGTGTGTCCATGTCTGAGTGTCTGTGTGACCACCCAGTGTGTGGTCTTGGGCAGTAACTGAAGTTTTGGTCTGCTCAGCACATTGCAGTGGGGAATGGTGACCCTCTCTAAGGTGAAGGGGGTAGGAAAGGGCTTTGGCTCTGGCCTGCCTCTGTAGCACCACTTCCTCTGCTCCCAGCTCTGCACTCTGCTGCTGTCCCTTGGCTCTGTTGCTGTAACGCTCGCGTCACACAGGGCAATGTGGCCACAGTGTGACTGAGTTAATATTCTCTGTTGTGCTGCACAGCTAATACTGTGCTTCTGTGTTCAGTGTTCCCCTTGGTGTCACTGATGTTGATCGTGGTCTTCTGTCAGTGGATCTCATACACACTAACACTTGCTGTGTTAACTTGTGAAGAAGACCCTACTTTTTGCGTTGCTCAGTTTCCATGTTTTCATGTCTTGCTTTTTGGTGCCCAAGTGAGCTGTATGCAGCTTCTTAAACCACCCAAAGTAGTGTCTCCCTGCTATGGAGCCTGCCAGGGTAGACAGATCATACTGAAACCAATAGGCTGTCCTGGCATAAATTATGTCAAAGTGGTGGCCTGCTCTGTGTGAGGTGACTCACTTGTGTTGTTACACCCTTTCCCCAAGGATAAAGCATCCCTGCTACAGGGAGTAGCTTGCACCAGGCTCTATAGCAGTTGAGTCAGATCTCTTGTCAATTAATGTAATTAAGTTAGCTGTAGCAACTCCTCCTCTTAACTGTCCTCGTGGTTGTGACTGTTAGTAGCTGAAGTAGGAGGGGACCATCCCATGGTACCCATGGGAGATGGCACTTAAATTCTTCCAGGTATCTTGCAGCATAAGCTGCTGATGTTGCAGACTCATGGAAATTTACTGAGGATTTAGCTGCTGAAAGCTTGCAGCTAAATAACCTGTGAGTGTTCTGCTCCCTCTCGGAGCCTGCTCATGCTAATGTTCCCATGGTTAGATAACCGGTTGTGCATCTGTTTACAAAACAGTATCCGAAATAACTTGTTTCTGTTTTGTTTCCTCAGCTGTATCTGCATCTTGGTTACAGCTAGAAAAATAGAAGGGCTGAATCTGTTGCTGAAAAGGGATTGAACTTTCTTCCTGTCATTGCTTTAATGTGAAGTTTTCACCATCTCAGGACTTTGGTTGGTATGAAGCTTGTCTGCTGTCATCTCATAGGCATCCTGTGTCTTCTGGATGTCTGGGACAGTAATAGAGCAGCTTTGCATCCCTGTCTGAAGACTATATTCATTCTTCGTGTGATGACCATGCTGAAGATGCTAGCCCTAGCGCATGGGGAATGGTCACTTGTGTAGGAAGGGCTTTGCTTCCCTCCCTGGAAGTCAGCAAGAGGATGATCCTCCTTCAGCTGGTGCTCAGATCTTCACCAGAGCGGGTAGAGCAGCAGCCCCATAGATGCAGGGGGGAATGGGCCCTGAGGCACCTCTGTAAGTGGGTTGCTGCAAGGCTGGGATGTACCAGCCCCTCTGACTGGGGCTTAATGCAGTCAGAGCTGGAGCAAGCAGGAGAGTTTCTAGCTCTTCCCCGGCTTGGTGTGATTCAATGACAATAGAAATAGACACTTGGAAATTAAAGGCATGTATTTGGTGTTGTCCCACCTCCTCACTTGCCACAGGACTGTTTATTTTCTAAAGCTCTTTTGATTGGCTTTGGCCTCTGAAAGGCTGCTTGGGGATAAAGGAGATTTTTCCTCTTGCTGTCATGTAGACAGAGCTGAGGACACAGTCACCTGTTTAGGTATATTGAGGAGGAAAACTAACTCTTGCAGTGTGCACTCCAGGTCTCCATTAACCTGTGCAATGGGAGCAGTTTCAACACTCCCTTTTTTCAGCTTCTTGACAGCACTTTTCCCTGCTGGATCATTCTCTTGCTGACAGAGGTTCACAGTGTTTCTCCTGCCTGGCTGCCAGCAGCTGCACAGAGGAGACTTCTGGTACAGTCATCCTTGTCCACTGACCTTCATCTCAACCCTGGCTGAGATTTCAGAGCAGCTTTCTTCTCCTGAGGGATGGACCTTTGTGGTGTGTGGTTGCTTACTATGACTATGAAGTATCTTCAGTCAGTATCTAGTACTTCTGTCTTAACTCTTCAGGCATGCCCTAGATCCAAGTAACTTGACTGGGTACATCTTCCTCTGAAAGTGTGGCTCTGGTACATACACAGCCTGAATGTTTTCATGAAGGGGTTTCCAGGAAAACATAGAAGGGATTGGATTGGCTCCTTTCCCAGTCTGGTGTCAAAGAGATCAGGAGTGACTGTGAGCCATCCTCTTACAGGCGATGCTGGGACCATGAGGTGTGTATGTGCAGAGGGTCTGTGCTTGGGGCAGTTCCGTGGTTCAGACTGAAATGCCAAGGACAGAGCTGCGTCCCTCTCTTGGAGGTGCTGCTTCCTGCTGTATCTTTGCCATGCTCTCCCTCTGACTGAGGGAGGATCCTTCTGGCAAATGAACCCCTGGAGCAGACAGCTAGAGACCTGCTGCTGCATAAGCTCTCTTTGACCCAAACCTACTGTGCCCCACAAATTAGATGTTGCTCTAGGTTTGCATCTGCATGATCACAGTTTTGGTTTTGTCTGGTGGTTCTGGTTTTGTAAGGCCACATAAGGTGAAAGCACTTGCTGGACTAACCCCTGAGTAGCTGACATAGCGCCAGTCTATGCTAAGTAGCCAGTGCAGCTATGTCCTCAGCAATCCCTTTGAGCTAAACACAGCAAAGGCTGGGTTGGTGACTGCCCTGGGAAGCACCCAAAGATCAGTATTTCATTGGGAAGGGTAAGCTGCTGTTACTATGAATTTCATCCTACAGCCAGTCTTGGTGTTGGACAACTGGTGGGATGAGGAGTGGCTGCTTGAATGCAGTTTTGTTTCAAGCTTAAAATTGTTCCCTGGCCAAGTGTGAGGAGATGGCCAAGAGGAGAAATAACTCCAGGCTTGGGTGATCTTCAGAGTGTCTGGTTTGGACTTCAGAGGAACATAGAGGTGGGATTTACCACTAAAGTGATGGCAATGTATCATCTTAGTGGCTGTGAGGGAGTGAGGACAGGCCACCTCTAAGCACTGCTGGTGGTTGACTCCCTGCTCCCAGGAGCTATTGGGAAGGCCTGAGCTGGTTCTCTCCAAAACCATTTTGCCTTGGGTTGTGTGAAGAAGTCTCTGCAAGGAACAATTTGAGCTTGTTGGCTCCATCCTGCCCTTGCAGGAAGAACTTCTGGGCCTGAATGCTTTAGAGTTGTCTTTACCTCTGTGCTCCAACAGCTGCCTGAATGCTCAGACTGTTGACAGGGGGTGTGAGAAAAGGGAAGAGGTGGGTATGGACATGATCAGCAGCAGTCCCATCACCTGCTTGCTGAAACCTGTGATCATATTCTCCAGAGGACTGGTAGCAACACTGTTCGGTAGGGTGGTGACTCTGGGGACCTCTGACAAAAAGCTCTGTAATTTGCTTTCTGGAACTTCAGACTTTGTAAGCTTCTGATAGGAGGAGCAGGACCTTTCCCACTGTAGCTGCTATATTAGTTTTGGTGCTTGCCTGATGTTTTCTGTCAAACTGAGTCCAGCAGATCCTGTTTTTTTTTCCATGGCACCAGTTTAGGTTACTCCATAACTGACAGAAGGATTCTGTGCTTGTTTGGAGCAGGGGCTTTGCAGTCAACTGATTTTGCACTGCCCATTTGAGTGCATATGCCTGTGACAGCCCTGAGAAACTGTCGTATGTGCCAGGAGAGGAAGCTAAAGGTGAGCAGGAAAAAGCAGCATTGTGGATAGGCTTCTTTCAAGGCTAAACAAGCCACTGTGGAAAGCCTGCTCATGCTATACACTTACAACTCTCTGGATAAAGAATAGCTGGGGTGGTGTGTCTTTAGCAGTCTCTCCTGAATGCCCATCCAGCT
>NW_009923967.1:0-3696 GCF_000696875.1 Nestor notabilis | reverse complement strand
TCTTTCAGGAAGGCCACATAGCTGTGCTTCAGCAAGGAGTGGCTCCTTCCAAAAACACCTCTGGTAACCTGTCTTTTGCTGGAGTAACTTCAAAACAGTCTGGCTTGAGATAATTCTCATCACTGTCCTCAAGCCACTCTAAATCAGTGGTTATTCCCTCCTTCCCACCCTGTCACACTAACCTCTTCCATTAGTGTCAGTGCTTCACCTATTTAGTGTTTCCAGGTGGAGTCCTGGGAAGAAGCTTTTTGGAATATCCTGCAGAACAACTCTAGGATCTCTGAGTTTGGTTTGGGCGATGTTTCTTTTGTAGCTGGAGCTTTACATCTGGGAAGTTGAAAGGAGGGAGAGAGCACTCATTTGGAAACAGGAATAAATAAGCAAGGTGGGAAATGAAGCCAGGAAGTGTTCTGGCACAAGCTTTCAAGGCAGGAAAATAGTTTGTTCTGCAGCTGAGCAGGTTCCTGAAAGCAGCAGGGGATGCTGCAGTGACATTTAATGCTTTTGGTCAAGACTGGGTTTTACTGTTAACCCTCCTTGGAAGGCCAGGGACTCATCGTGCCAGATATTGAATTCCAAACAGCAGGACAGGTTCTGAGGGTGCTGTGGCAGACCAAATGGCATGAGAAAGCGTAACTGAGACAGTGCCTTTCGTTTTGTTGCCTAGAAACTGAGTCTCTTAAATGGATGTGGTGGGGCTCTTCCCCAGCCTCTCCCTTGTGTCCCTTTTCTAGTTAATAGTCTTAGATCTTCAGAGTACCTTTATGGCAGGTTCTGCAAGCTGGAGGACCAGGTGAACAGGTACTGCACACATGAATCCAGACCTTCTGGTACCCATATTTGTGGCTGAAAAGTGGTGGTCTGGGCTCTGAACTTTAAAGATTACAGAGACTTCAGGACTGTGAACCCGGAACTTGGTGCTTTGGAGCCTCCAGTAAAAGCAAACCGAGCTGTGAAGATGATGACTTGTTGGTAGCTTCAAGCTATTAAGGTCACAGATATTAGAGCCTCAGATGTGCTTGGAGAAGACTCAGTTCACACTTGGAATTTGTTATGCTCTTTCATTTCAGAGCTGGAGCCTGCACAGTGGCTCCTTTGTCAGCTGTCCTGCTTGATTCCTGAAATGAAGTATTCCAGAAAGTGCTGGCTTCACTCCGGATACCCCCTCCCTTTGGAGGATGGCAGAAGGGACTATTGTTCTGCAAGTGCTTGTGATATTTGAAATTCTTAAGCAATCAAAGCTGGGGACTCTTGGCCTGTGGGAGAACAGCGTGCTCAGCGTGACTGGGGACATACACTGCTGTTTGCATACCTCCATGCTTCGCTAGTGAGAAAGTCGGCTCAGCTTTATGGTACCTGTAGGTTAGTTCATGTGGGAGCACTCAGAAATCCAAGCAGTGATAACAGCTCTGCTTTCAAAAGCTTCCTAGTACCCTACCCAAAAGGATTAGAAGGTTGGGATATTTGCTTAATTGCCTGCTCCAACTCTAAGGACTTGCCTTGCCTCTTCAGATCAGTGGGAGGTTTGCAGTGCTGCCTGTTCCAGTTGGTGCAGCACTAACCACTGTCTCAAATGTAATGCTGATGAAGGGAAGGACCAACCTGCTCCAGCCTTTCCTGTGTTGGTTCATGTGATGCTTTTTAATCTTGTAACTAATGCCATGTTAAACTGTGAATGTGGAACAGCTTTCTCTAACATGCAAAGCTTGTGCCTCAGCCAACAGACATTTCCCAGCAGTTTCGACTTTGATTCTTCAGCATTAGCATAATGTTGCCACATCTTGGTTTGTACATAGTTAAGGAAGGAAATGGCTTCAATTGGATCTGACTGTTAAACCTCCTGATTGTAGCTTTGAAGATGTAAATCCTGGGTGCTGGCTGCCTGACAGCAAATGTCCAAGTAGAAGGACAGTCTTGACTAAGGGTTAGGTTTTCCTAGGCTGGGTGAGCATGGGAAGATGTCTGTTCAGCCTGATGCTTTCCCCATCTCCCTTGCACCAAGGCTGTGTTGCATTGTCTCCTCATCTGCTGACACATGTGCTTTCTCTGGCCCTGTGGGTACAGGGTGGGGTTTGTTTTTAGCTTACAAAGAATTTCTCGTCATCTGGGTGTGGGGAGGGTTTTTCATAATGTTCTGGCAAAACCACCTCTGCTGCTCCTGGTGGCATCTCTGAATGCCTCAAACAGCTGGAATATCATCCTGTGAGCAAGTGAGAATAGCAGGTGCCAGCAATTCCCTGCCTGGATCAGGTAAAATTTGGGATGCACTAACTGGAAACTCTGATAAAAATCTTGATGCTGAATGAAGCAATGGAGAAATGAATTCTTCTCTTAGCCTGAAGTTCTTCAGCAGCAATGGTGGCGATTTCTAGATGATCTAGGTAGACTAGAGAATTGCTGCTGCTTCTGTTCTTGGGGATGAAGCAGTCCCCTTGGAGCCCCACTTATACTGGGGGAACTAGGCTATTGCTGACACCAGTGCAGGCCTGTTCCTGTTATCACAGTCTGTGTTGACAAGCTGCTGGCTGCCATCAGTGTTTTCAGCACCCTCTTGGCCAGCTCTTCTGTGAACAGTGTTTAAATGGTACACTTAAAATAATGGTAACTCATCCACACTGCTTCCATGAGTGTGCTGGTGGGAACATGCCAGCATTGCCTCAGCAACCGTGCAGTTTCTTCCTGCTGTTCCCCAAGCACCATAGACCCAAATTCATGTCAGTGAGCTCAGATGTCCAAAAGCTTTAGGTGTAATTCTGCTATACTGGAGCTCTTTGTGTTCCTGCAACTGCAGAAAGATCCTCGACAAAAAGTGAGATGGGTTTCTGGTGGCCTTAGAGGACGATACCTGTGGAAAGGAAGGTATGTGGGGAAGTACTGCAGTATAACTGTGCTGTTTGCACCATGCCAAATGGACAAATTCCCCTTTCCGAGAGACAAGCAGTTGGGTTGTTGCATGTTGTGCTCAAGATGCAGCTTCCTGCCTGTACATTGGAAGCTTGCAATGTGTCTCCTTTGGTACATGAGCAACTGCTTGGGAATGACTTGATCTTGTGCTTTAGTGGTCAGCATATCCTGAAATAGCAAGCTCGAGCTGCTGAGCTTTGACATAGACAAGAAGAGACTTGGTTTACCAAGTGGTGCTATATGGTTTCTAGCCATATGGTTTTGACTGGGTGTGACTTTGTGGAGGTGTGTGCAGATTCCCTGGACTTCTGCAGTGGCAGAGAAGCGAGTTTAAAGCATCTGCACATGCCATCCTCTGAGTGATGTGGCAAAAAGCGATGGCAAATGGGAAGGTTGTTTCATGCAGTGCATAATGAGCTGGTGGAACTCACTTCTGCAGGATATTCTAGAAACTGCTAGCTTGGAGAAAAACTTACAAGAGCTGTCTAATTACACTTGCTTTCCTAAACACTTTGAAGATTAACGCTAATACCCTCAGTGCACTTAAAGGTGGCTGTAGAAGTGGATAAGTGGAGGATTCTCAGTCATTCTTTATATTATATATATATGTATGTATATATGTCTTCTGTAAGCACCTAACCCTGGTCCATGCAGTTTGCCACTTTGCAGAGGGTCAGCAGGTTAGTTAATGTCCCCTGGTGGGGCAGAGAGAGGGGAAGCCTCCTGTGAGCTAGTGGTACTGGCTAATTCATGTCTGGTTCACATTTATTATTAATTATTTAATTACTAATT
>NW_009923966.1:0-15432 GCF_000696875.1 Nestor notabilis | reverse complement strand
GGTGTGTGAGGCTGGTGGCGAGCGCGGCCCTTCCCCTCGCAGGTGAGCGCTCTGAGGGAGCAGCCGACTTCGGAGGTCAGCACAGCGCACCCGCATCAGACCTTTTCCTTCTTCTTATCCTCTCTTAGGGCTTCGTGTCTGAGGCAAAAGAAGTCTCCGTGAATGTGGTTTGTGAGTCCGTGATGCTGCTCCGTTCTGACAGAAGAGTGCTTTGGGAATGTAATGTTGATTGTTGACATGGCATTCATAAACAGAGTTTATAAGAGCACCGAGAGCCCTGTGACTGCCAAGCGTGGCTGTAACATGAAGGAGCTTTAAGTGGCAGATAACTACAGGAGCCAGCTGCATGTGAGGAGAACCACATACATGTTCGGTGAAAAGCAGCGAGGGAAAGTGCTCATTAACCCCACTTTTCTCTATTGTTGACTTAGAATCAGGACTATTTATGAAGCTTCAGTCTCGAATGGTGTGTCAGGAGTGCGCACAAAGTTTGGTACTGCATTCCAACCCAAACCATTCGGTGACTGAATGCTGTGGTAGTGGGGATGTAGGAACTGCTGTGCTCCCTGCCTGCCGTCTGCTGCTGAGGGGAACCTGTCCATGAGCAGCGTGGGCAGCTGAAATGAAGAGGTGGTTTCACCAGAATCAAGAGAAGTTGTACAATCTGGGGAAACTCTCTAGAACTGGGGATGTTTTGCTGCTGAGTTGCAAAGAGAGGCTCCATCACCACGCTTGGAGCTGGTTTTGTGGCTCTGTGGTTGTGCACGAGCAAGGTGGGGGTAACTCTGCTGCTAGTTCCGCTGGACTCAGCGTGTAGGAAAACGTGCAACTTGGGTTGATTGGTTAAAGATTTAATATTAAAAAGGAGAACTATTTCAGTGCTAGTCACACTCATTGCTATTTAGCATGTTCCGTTTACTCTGAACTCCTCATTAATAATGTTTTCTAATATGCTAAATGACAAACAAACACGATGACATTCCAAGCCCAGGAGGGCTGACCAACAACCACTGGTCTTGCCAAAACCAATGGGACTGGGAAGCCCTCAGCACCATTAAAGAGCAGGCCAGGAGACGTGCGTAGGCATGATTACTAAAATATTTCTATGCTTTATAGAGATCTTTTAAATATTTAAAGCCAGCTGTAGTGGAGTGCTTGCAAAAGTCAGGGACAGTTTGTGTGCCTGAAGGATTATGTTCCTGTTTCCCATTAACTAGCAGCTGTTGTTGTTTTTTGGGGAGGGTGGGAATAAGGATAAAGAACTCCAGACTCTGTATGTGTGTGGGGTACATCACTTGAGGGAAGAGAGGAGGTCCTGGCAACTGAGTTTCTATACGTTCCTATAGGCTTTCAAATTGCTCATTGGAAACCAGTAACGGGTAATGCTCTGATCTTGCAACATCTGCTCATCTACTCTCTCTGTTGCTGTAAAAGCTGGGGAGAATTTAAGAGGTGAGTTTAGTGGTGTCAGGGTTGTGCTACTCCGCCGCATCCAGGATGTACTGTGGAGATTTGGCACTCATGGTCACCAGTGCCACCCTCTGTTCACTGTTCACACTGGACAGGTAGACCTGCCTTGCACTGAAGTCCTGTTTTCACATCAGACTTCTTTTTGGAATCCAGAAAGGAGACCTGCACAAATGTAAGTTGTCAAGACAAGAAACTGAAATAAAAAGGCAGCTCCAGAAGGAAAACTTTCAGTGCATTTTCCATGCCCAGTGAGCAGGTGTCTGTAGATCACCAACTATGTTTGTTTCAGGCTGTGCTGAGAATTTTTCCCATGCTAATATGCCAGTGGGTTTTCTAACTTCTCAGCTGGCCTGTAAAGGCAAATGATCTCACTTTCATTGTTGTCCTCCTTGCTTGTCATACCTGCTGTGTTCTGATCAGATGTTTTTGTCAAAGCAGGGTTTGCTGGAGTTCATTTTGCAGTGGTTAGCATGGAGAGAACCATACTGTTTACATATGAAATTGGAAATTTCTTGTACACAGCAGCAAAGTTGGTGATTTCAGAATGCAGTATGTTAACACAGATGTATTAAAAAGGGCCCCGATTCCTTCTTTTTTATGGATACTTCTCCAGACACTCATAAAACCGTTTGTCATCGCTGTGTTAACTTACTCTCTCCAGGACAGAGCTGTAGTTACAAGCTTTTATAATTCTCCTTTTGTTTAACTTCCTGTTCCCTGTAACTGTTCTTGTAAAACTTGTATTCTGTCTCACAAGGAAGTTAGGAACTGTGTTAAGTTCCATATTCTAACTAGAAAAGATACTGGATAGTCTTGTCCAGTCCAGTAATACATTCAGCTTGTCCTGTCTGTAGGTATCTCTTTTGACCCAACTCCTGTGTGAAGTTTACACAAGCACTACTGATCTTTGAACAGAAAAGGAGCGAATGCTGGTGACATGCAGCTTATTTTGCTTTGAGGTCATGTACAGCACTATTTATTGTTCATGGATGTTGTTAGAACCAGGATTGAAAAATAACACCTTTGTAAAAGTCAGCCCCAGGTAGATTCAACAGGAGTAGGCAGAGAAGATGTCTCAAGCTGGTCTGAAGTGTATTTTTGCCTTCTGGTCCAGTTATTGTTAATTATAGTTAAATCAGTGCTGATATCAGAATCTCTTTGGTTGTTCTATATGGCCATTTTATGGCAGCAAGAAGTGAAAATGCTTTTATCTCCAGTAGACTATGGAATTATAACTTTCCTTCTTTGAGGTGTAGGTAGTTCTGGGGACCTGTGGTTGTTTTCTTTCCAGTCTACAGTAGGTATTGCAGGCGTGAGACTAACAGCAGCTGCTGTTAACAACATCAACTATTTGTCTTCTTGCTTGCAGGAGCAAATGAGAGGTGATGTTTCACATTCTGCTTTGAAAGAATACAATGAAATACATGTATTTACCAAAACAGTGGTGCTTTCCTTCAAGGAGCAGTAAGGCATAGATACGGGGTGACAGCTCTTGTGGTGCCTATGCTGGGAGAGCAAGCGATGTACCACAACTTTGTGGATTATTTAGAACTCTTGATGGTGGAATTTTTCTACTTGTTTTGAAAGTGAGAGCTTTCAAGCCTTTGCACTAATATCTGTGATGTATTGGTAGCTTGTATGAGCTTTTGAAATAGGTGTCTGATGTTTTTGTGCTCCATATTGAAGTGATTTCTGCCAGTTTCCTACTTGGAAGTGGTTGAGCTGTAAACAGCGAATTTTTGGTGCACCTGTAGAAGAGGAACATGGCCTGGTTTTCATTAACCATACATTTAGTGGTATGAATAGTGCACAATTACACGAAGTAAAGTATTTTGAAAGGTTGGGGCTTTTTATTCAGTCAGAAACTTTGGAAAAATCTAGGTAACTTCAATCATCTGCTTGTGGAAATGATCCTGGCCTGTACCTTTGTGAAATGGCAGATTTAATAGAGGTTGCAGCTACATAATTCCTCTGGCCTTCGTGGCTCACCTATTAGGAAATAGGCTAATGGAAGAGGTGTGGGTAAGACTGGCCTCCTAACAGCAGTGCTGAGAGGCACATTTTCCTCTGAAGCAGGGTTTGTGAAGCACTGCCTTTGAAATGTTGAGCTTTCCTCTTTAATTGCTCAAAATGTAGCTTAAAATGCACTCTGATTATAACCTGGGTGAATTGGGATGGAAAGTGGCTGGGACTGACTCATCTTGCAGACCAAAAGGAAGGTGGCCTGTGCTGAAGAAATGGCCTGGCTCTGGCTGCATTTGCAAGAGTTTTCCTTGAGGGAAACAGGCTTGCACGGAAAAAAGAATATTGGAATACTGTAACTTAGTTTTTCTGCTGCTTCAGGTAGATGCTATTTCTGTTGAATCACCTCTGCTTTAGGCTGTGCTCAAGGCTTAAAGCAGTGTTAGGGTCTCTGGATGATGATACCAAGGTCTCTGGTGAGGGCAGAGGATAGCTCTGAGTGAGGGTGGCTTTCTTTGCTGTACCCTAAATCTCTGGTTTTATTAGCAGCCACTGGTTCCTCTGTGGGGCTGACCCTCCACTCCACCGTGGCTTGTTGAAGTGCCTGGGTGAGACAAGGGGGATGTACTCAGAGTGTGCCCTGACAGGAGTGGAAAAAACAGGAAGGAATCACCCTTTTTCTCTCCTTCTGGTCTTCTGTGTCTCCATGTACTTTCCTTCCAGGCTGCAGAACGAGCTGCTCTGTAGCCAGTACAGAGGCTCTCCCATTGTGGCAGTCTGTATGTATCATGCATGTACATATAGTCCAGTATGTGAACCCTAAACTAAAAGGCCAATGGATTGCACAGTGTTGGCACCAGTTCTTCTGGCAACACAGATGTTCTCAAGGAAATTGTTCTCAGAAATATTTAAGGAATGAGAATATTTGGAGGAACTCCCCAGGTCTTATTTCTTGCCCCAGCATTCTTTGTCTGGCTTGAGCTGTAAACTTTACTGATCATTTAGTTCTGGTGAGCTACAGCAGCAACCAAACTCTGTCTGTTTTACTCTGATATATTCTACTGAGCTTTTTTTTGTTTGTTTGTTTGGAAATGCTTATAACTAGGGTTTAACAGAAGTTATGTAACTATGGGATGAAAATAAGAAAGAGCAAAGTACCTGAAATGAGAGAACAGTATTGAAATCCTGCTGTGAAGTTTAGTAAAGTCTTCACTGTTGAAATGGGTGCTTGAGTGCTTTTGTGTGTACTGCACTTTGAAAATTGGGTATCTCTTGTGCATTTTGATTGTTTGGATTTGTTTGGATAGTGCCTTCCAGGTGACCAAACCCAGAAGGTGAACAATGATCAGCAAAATCCTGAGAATTGAGGTACAGTATAGCTCCAATGATGAAAGAAGGAGCTGTACTGATATTCAATTGATACTCTAAGCAGTGGGGTTTTTTTCCTTAAATGACATTCTGATTCTGTTCTTCCTTTTTGCTTATAAAGCTGTATCAGGTTAACTGAAATGCACCAAAATGAAAGCCCAGTGAAATAATACTGATAATTATCAGCTCTCAGTTAATTTTCTGTATGTTTTTCAGATCAGCTCTCCAAAACAAGATGTACTGGCAAATCATTCTGACCCTCCTTGTGCTATTGGGTAAGTTACTAAAACACATTAAGTCTGTTGGAAATTATGTAGAATAAAGAGTAATCACCATTTCTGTTTTACAGTGGTGTTTCAAGTCATGCTACTCGGTTAGTATCTTATCACAACATGCAACTAGAATGTGCAAAGGATTTGATGTTATCACTGTGTGGAACTGAAATGTTGACACCCTCAGGTTGTGCCTATGTATCTTCTCCCAAAAAACAGTGCAACTTACTTTTAAGATCAGGAAGCATCAGTAGAAAGCGTGTGGTGAGTCAAGATGCATTCAAATAAGTGTCCCAGTCAAAATTTGGTAATGTGGAAGTTCATGGGGAATTTGTTTCGTTTGATAGGTCCAAAACAAGAAAGGAAAATCCCAGTTCCATCAGAACTGCAAAGTTTGTTTAGTTCAGTGTAGCCAGGCTGTCACTGAGTTGGAGCTCTTCCTGCTTCCATGTGCACATTGCTGCTAAAGGATGCTCAGCCAACTGCACATGTTGGATATAATGAACTGGTTTTCCAATTGGGAAACATCTGTAACAGTATTGGTGTATGCAGCTCAGGGACAGCTGGTGTTTGCCCTTTTTTATTGAAAGTAAGAACTATTTAAAGGCTTTTGGTGGTGATGCTTAGGAGAGAGCAGATGCTGTCATCCAGTGAAGTCAGGTTCAAAATTTGCATCATTTTGTGTCTTCACAAAAGATGAATAAATCATTAGCTTTATCTTTTCTGTATACATATACCTCTTTATATAGAGATCTTCTCTATATACATCTACATCTTTATCTTTTTATATACATACATTTATCCACTAATATCAGATATTGTATTGTTGAATTTCTTCTTTTAAATCCCTTACATAATCTAAACCTATTGTCTACCTTTTAATCAGAAAACCTGAATGCCTCAGGGAGTCTTCATTAGGCTTCAGAGCAGTTTGTGGCTCCCTGATAGCCTGTAATGGCTGCAAGTCAGTGTATCTATTGAGTAGCCATCTCCACCTGATTCTGAATGAGCAAATAGCCATGGCTGTTGTCTTGTAGCCCTATTAACCTAGACATGCAAATACACTGCTGCTCTAGGGGCAGAACCATGACACTTACTCTGTGTCTGTGTTATGGACAAACCATTGCATCTGTAGCTGAAAAACATCCTTAATTCATGCTGTGGTTTATTAATGGCATTGAAGAGCTGTAGCAGAGCTGTATTAAGCCTTCTTGCAACGTATTATAGCTCTTTTCTGAAGAAGGGGAAAGTAACTGCACACATTTTGACTCTATAGGATTTAATTAATCCCTTGGGATTGTTTGGCGTGATATGTGAGGGAGAAGTGGTTTTGTAGGAAAAGAGATGATGGACAGGAATCCCTTCCCACCCCCAATTGATGCTGTGGACTGGGTAGTATGTTACTTACCTGTCCTGCTTCACAGGCAGTCATGTCACTCATTTGTCTCTTTTTAAATCATGTATTATTGACTAATAGCGTGTTTGGTCAGCTGAATCCTCAACATGCAGCTAGGAGGCCCAATGAAACTGGGATTTACAGAGGCACAAACCCTGTCAGATGAGAGAGAAGAAAGGAGCTGAACCCTTCAGGAGTCCATAATACAAAATCTGTGTAGAGAAAGCAAAACGCTTTAACACTCTGCATAGTAACACAGTGTCTGCTTTTAAAGTAGCACGAATGTACTCTTTTAAAGCTTTCATTCTGTGGTTTTGTATTATTTAGCTTATATGCTATTAATCAAACCGTGCTAGAGGAATTCTGGTTTTCTTATTTTGACTATTCGAGGCACAAAACATCAATTAATTTCTATCAGATGAACTGCTTAAAATATTTCCGCCCTTATTGAGTGAAAAGCTACATGCAAAATGCACATATCCCCACATGCCTTTCTGTAACTAGAGCTTTAGTCTTTGAAATTCACACAGTGTTTTACAGAAGCTGCTTCCAAAACCAACATGCTCATCATTCTGAAAATCAGTGTTAGTGTAATTCAAGCTATGACTGACCAACAGGAGCTACAAATGTGGTCAGAGCAGTTTTATTTTGAAGAATGCAAGTCTGATGGAGAAGATTATTCTTTTCCTACATCTCATTTCCCACATAATGCCCTGGAGTTGTGTTGTTACATCCACTGGATATTCTTGTAACACTATTCTTTGGTATTCAACAGTTGTAATGTGATTATGTGTTATATTTACAATGGAATTATTTTTTCTACAGTAATGGAGCTTTGTTATAAGAGCTGGACTGCAAGTGTCCCAGCGCTGCAGGGGGAGGTGAGACCTCTGTGAACTTAGGTTTAAGGTTCACTGTATTTTGGATTAATATAAGCCAATTTATCCCAAAGGGATGCTTCCCCTCCACTGTTGGTTTGTCTTTCAAGAGGTTGAGAAAACCAGAAGCTAGGTGTAGTGACTCTGGGGAGAAGGCTGACATCTGTCAGTTGTGACACCAGTGCAGAGGGGATGATTTTAGTCATTTTGTCTGCAGCCCAGAGAATAGCCCCTAGAAACAGTCTGATTTTGACTGATTATGTAAGAATGTATTTCTGTGTAACATCAGTCCTCCCTTTTCATTGTCAAGTAATATGAAGTTTTTCTTTCATTTCTGATATCTTTGCCTTTGTATTTGCAGACTTTCTTCAGATGGCAGTTGCCCACTGTATGCTCCATCAAATTCCTCCCAGGAACTTTACATTACCCTGTATGCTGCTGAATGAGACAGTTTTGAGTCCTTTCTCTGCTGGAGTTGTAGAGAGCTGGTCTGGTTTGAGGAGAGAGCATGGAGCATCCAAACCCAAATCTCCCTTGCTAACAGATGAAGAAAGTTTTCTGTGCTGCCTTAGGAATGATAGCAACATTGACTGTTCTTTGCACAGAGCAAGCATGCAAGCAAGGAAGTTTATTCCTTCAGAAATAAGTAACTCTGCTTCTCAGGAAAAAGGTTGGTTTTCCAGTCAAGGGAATAAGAAGAAGTTCCTACTTCAAAAAGTGTTTGGGGTTTTGTGTTGGTTGGGACAGGGTGTAGGTGGGTTGTATTGATGGGTATTCATTTTTATCCAGAGCAGACAACATAGTCTGGTCAAACCCTTCCTCAGAAGCCTGTACTGGAAGATGAAGGAAATTGTATAGCACAGTTTCAAAGGGTAAAAAAAGTTGGCTGCATTTCTAAGGGAATGCTGAATAAAATATGTGGCACTGCACAAGCCCAGATCTTCAAAGGTGTTAGATGCTATGAGAAATATTTTAAGTATTTTTGTGGATGTGGGCTTTAAACTCCCTCAGAAGGTGGGGGAGATGGAGAGCAAGTGCCGTCATTTCTGCCTGGATTGTGACTGTGCCTTGGTAAATATCTGTACATGGCTTAGGTTAAATTGGTTTTCCCTAGGCTGGTTTTCTTCTGTAGACCACAGTCTCTGAGCAGCATATGGCCTGTTGGCATACTGCTATCAGTGGCAGGAGTCTCGCTGACCTCAGTAGAGTAGAATTTCATTCTATAAGAACCATCCCATGGAACAAATAAATCCCTGTTACAGGCTGTCACACTAAATGTGTTGCTGTTGTGTATGCAGTACAGCTGCGTGTGTGCACGGAGTGTGGCTACATAGAGGCTGTACCTCTTAACAGTAGCAAAACCCTCAACCACCAGCAGCAGCTTCATTTCTTTCTTCCCCTTGTGGCCTGGTCTGTAAAGCCAGGTAAAATATATTCCTTCTCTGACAATTAGGTTGCAGCAGTATCAGCCCTTCAAGTGTTTAAGGGCACACAGTGGTGCCCACTTCAGCAGGGATTACTCATAAACATTTGCACACCTGTGGTCCACCCTCACCTTCATGAATATCTGTTACGTGTCCTCTCTTTGTGAGTGAATTTTATCCTGGCTCTTCAGTTGAGTTTTGGGTTTGTTTTGTTTTAATATAGTTCAGAAATGTTTAATCCCTTTCTTTTCCTCAGATTCAAATTGGATCATTGAATGTTGGACTAAAGGCAAACTGGACCTGCTGATTTGTACTCTGAGGTTTTTGAAGTTGTATTTGAGAGCTGACCTGAAGGTTAATCTTTTCTATGCTGTGTAAGTACAGACTCTGTTAAATTTGTCACTATTAGCATTAGAAATGCAAAAGCATTTCCTAAAGCATCAACATTGGCCTCTCAAGCTTGCAGCATGGTGGTTGCATTAGCTTTGCAAGCAGATGATACATTATGAACCTTTGTCTTATGAAAAAGTAATCTTGGACAATATGAAAATGGTTTCTGTCTTTGAATGAGAAATGGTTGCAGTGGAGAGTCCCCCTTCTCTGTCCTTTCCATGCTTCTTAAAATGCTTTAATGAAATCAGTATTGACATGCTGAAATATCTTTGCTGTTACAATTGCTGTGCTCTTGGTTCTGCTTTTGTTTTATGCTTTTGACCATAATGTTCTCTCTCTTGAAGTAATTATGTTATTTAATATTAATACAATGCCAAATGCTACGCTGACCACGTTGATGCCTCTGAGGGACACTCACCTGTGCAGTTGTCACTGTGGTAAATATCTTCTGGGTTGGCAATAGCTGGTCATTGTCCTGACTGTGGGATGGGCAAGTCTTGTACATGACCTGCCTGAATTGTTCACAGAAAGTTCTATTTGATTCCACTTACAAAGCCAGATAGTTTTTTCTGAATTCCTGATCAGTTGGAAGGAATGGGATGAACACACAGACTTAGGTTAAACATAAATAGCTGAATTAGCTGAATTTACAGGTGATGACTTCTACCTTAAAAGCCAGGTATCTCATAAATTACCCCTGTAGTCAGGGTAGGAGTAGGTGTACTAACTAGTAATAAATATAGGTGTTTAGTTGACATAATACTTCAAAGCTGAAATCAGATTTTGAGTGGGTTCCTGTTTCCAGAGTTCCTCATTACTTTGATTTCTGAAATACCATTACATGTATGTTAGTGGGAGAAGTAGATCTGACTTTGCCTCTGTTCCATCCAGTCTCAACTGCAATAGAAAGATCTTTGCCACTAATCCTAGTGTGGTAATCTCTCTATTGAATTTTTCTGGTATGCCTAACATCCATGGAACAAGGGATTTGAGTCCAAGCTGGGATGAAGAGGCTCTTTGTATAAGGAAGGGCATTCAGTAAGTGTCATGCAATTTACGAGAGCAGCCCCTATAGACTCACCAGAGTCCTTGTGGCACTTTTGCCTTTGATTACTTCGTGCTGCAAAGCTGAGGTGCAGCACAAGCCCTCACATGGGAGAACTTACTTCACTCCCCAGATTTCATATTCATGCTTCTCTTTTTCAGGTCCCTGTGTTCTGGGGGATCAGATAGCAAAACATTTCAGGTTTTGGTGAGGTGACAGCTTTCCCTGTTGGCTTGCTGATACCTTGACATTTTAGTCACATCAGCCAAAATACCTTGAAAACATTCCCAGTTTTAAAAATATGTATTCCTGGCATGTGTTTCTCCCTGGGAGTCTGGAGATCAAGCCAGAATTCTCACATACAGGACAGGCAATGCACAAAAATAATGACCTAGAAGAATCTACAACAAAAAAGCTCAAGTCCTCAGCAGCTTTTAATTTTTTCAGCATTAAAGTAGCATCCTTTGATTTTTACACATCCTGCTTGTAAATGATACCAAGTTACTTTGAATAGGAAGTGTTTTGTCCTGTCCAAAGCAGTGCTATGACAGTATCTTCTATAAGAGGTAATGACAGGGCTTTTACCTTCCCTAGCAGTGTGTCTTTGGGAGGAGAAGGATTATTCTGCAGCTTAAGTAGACAAATGAGGCTGATTTTCCACCAGAAGTCAATGAGCTTTCCAGTTGTATGTATTCTAGGAATGCTGTAAACCCTGATGGTTAATTACATCAGCTGAAATCGCTTTGCCTTAGGGATCCTTTTGTAGTGACACAGATGAATGCTCCCAGTTTAATTTTGAGCACTGATTATAATTTGGCCTTTCAGCAGATGGGGATGTGTATGATGAACTCATATTTCAGACCTATTTGAAGCACCTTTGAGGCTCTCCTTTAGTTCTGTGCCTAAGCTCCCATGTTTTAGGGAGAAATCATGCAATTTGCCTGGAGGCTGATGGCTTAGTTGAGTGCATCAGTTACACATTGAGCCTTCTTCAGCTGGAGAACATTAACCTTGCATTAGAGACTTTCCCTCTCAGCAGCCAGGCAGCCATCAGGTGTTCTGCAGTTTAATGGGACAGCTTGTTCAAATCAGTATTGTCCTAGAGCTACTGTCTATCAAATACATTGAGATACCTTCTTGAATATCCTTGGAACCCCAGACAGCTTTGCGCCGTCAATTCCTAATAAAGTAATTGCATGATAAATGGCTTGCACAAACACAGGATATGGAAATATTGAAAACAGAGTTACAGTGATGCCCTTATTTCTGATATGCCTCAATATAGCTGCCTAAAAGTGATGTTCTGCCTTTCCTAAAATTAGAGGAATCATACAAGTTCATGTATTTCTTCCTAAAACAATTCTGACCTTCTGTTTTTGGTGTTCCAATTGCAAGAAATTGATTGAAATTCAGCAAAGACATTCTGCAGGGTCTAATGTAAAGTCTCCAAGTTCACCACAGGGCCACAGGTTAATTCAGCAGAAGCACCACCACCCTCTGAAGTGTCGTTGAACTGTGCACCAAAATACAAACCATTTAGGAGGTGTTAACTTAAGGTGTTGGCTGTGAGAACTCTCTGTGCAGTGTTTGGAGTGGAGAAGACAGGCAAGCCTTGGACACATGCCCTTGTTGCAATGTTAATGACTTCTGGGGTTCAGGGCATGCAGTATTACTTATTTTTGTCCTCTTCTGCAGTGTCTTATGCTTTAGTCCCATGTTTCCAGCTTAAAGTCGCATTGCCTTTGCTCATTGTCCCTCTCTTCTCTGCCAGCCATTAAAACTTTAGTCCAGTTTGCTAGTTTGCTGTTGGATCTCAGAGGTGGGCTGTGGTAATCCCTTCTCAGAAGTTCATATGCTTAGTCCCTATCTGGTTCATGCTTACCTCTCTGTGCCAAGACAAATCCCTCCAATTCCAGCAGCCAGCACTATAAAACTGAACGGGGACGTAGTATATACTCACATATTTTCTAAGTCCTCTGTCTTGCCTTCCCCCACCACAATTTGGGTCTGTGATCACTGCTGCATGATGTAAAGTGCTTGTTGAACAGGGATTTATAGCTCCTCTAAAGCAGTGTGTTGCAAGTCTGATGGAAAACTCCAGTTTTTAATAGTCCATTGCTTTGTTTTAGGTTTACCCCAAATACCTCCTCTCATTCTACTGAATGAAGGCACTGACCTCTCCTGAACTTGTGAGGGCTTTATAGGCATAAGCTCCTCTAAAGTCAGTATGTACAGTTTAGGAAGGATGGTTATTCTGTGACAGGGTCCATCTGCAGCTAGACTGAAGATGATGGGCTGCTTATGCAATCCCAGGCTGCTATTGATCTCTAAAACACTTTGGCTTTCTGTTGGTTTGCTTGTAATCAGGTCTCATGCATTTAACCCAGGCTTGGCAAGTTGGAATAAGTTGACGTGGGGCCCTCATGGTCATGTCCTGCATTGATCTGTTGAGATAGTCCCTGTGTCTTGCCAGTTCTCGGGAATGCAAAGCTCATTACCCTGCTTTTGTATCTGGATATCCTCCTCCAGCAGCAGACCTGGCATCTGATAACGTAGCTTGGTCTTTCTGTGCCCTGGCTGCCTGCAGTCGTAGCGAGCTGGAAGAGAAGTCTACAGCAGAGAAATGAGATCCTGGTAGTTCTCTGTCACACAGGGCTGGAAGACCTGCCTGGCCTGGAGCCATGAGTGTTCCTCCAGTTACGCTTGGATTCCTGCACATAGCATTTTATACAGTAAAGCAATGAAATGGGCTGCCCCATCCCTGGCAGTGTTCAAGGCCAGGTTGGACCCAGGGGCTTGGAGCAACCTGCTCTAGTAGAAGGTGTCCCTGCCCATGGAACTAGATGGTCTTGGATTCTGTGAAAATGTTTGTGTGGTGGGAACAGGGATAAATAACATCCCATGCCTCTTTCCTCACAAATAAGTGGCCTTTGAAACATAATGGCACAGCACAGCATGGGGAGGAGCTCTCTAGCACTTCCCCCCCACACGCCCTGTGCACTGGTGGTCATTTGCGTGCAGATAAGTTCAGTTAAAAGATGAAGTAATGATTAGGAGGAAGCTGGGGGCAGTGGTGGGGTGGTAACTGCTTCCCAGATAGATCAGATTAAAGACATGGTTTGATGAGAAGCCTACATTCTTACGGATTGATTGTGGGTTTTTTGAGACTAACAGCATCTGTGATCAGCAATACAAGGCAGGGAAACTTAAAAGACAATTCTGCGAAGTCTTTGAAAGGAAATACGGAGAAAGAAGTGGAGCTACCACTAGAAAACCAAAAATATTCCAAGTAATTTAAAAGCTCTTTGTCTGCCAGATACCATCAGTGTAAGGTTCCATAATTTTCCTGTCCTAAAGTCTATGAGTCTTGGTAAAAAGAAGCAGCTTCAAAGAGCATTCTAAATACAAGGTGGATGCATAATATGTGTGTGTGGTGATCAGTGAATGATGAGAGGAGTTGGCCCTGATTCCAGGGGATCCATGTGTGCTCACTGCAGGTTCCCTTTCAGTCCCACTCAGCGTGATTCACACAGGCTCTTCCCTATAATTCATCAGCCCTTTGCTCACTTCCAGCCTCTCCTCAGGTTCCCACCTTTTCTTTTTTAAGTAGGGCAGATGATGGTAATGGGATCAGTGAATCATTCCCATTTCCCCTGTGCTCTACAGTCCATTAAATGTGCTGTACACCAAATCCACTAAAACAAAGCAGAAAATCTTGTCCTTTCTTCTTTTCCAGAGTTCTCTGCCCTCCCTGAACTCAAGGGTTACAGTGAGTCACACCACCTCTAAAACTATGTAACACTTGCACAGAAAGGTTCTTATTCCATTAACTTCGATTGCTTTCTCTGAATTAGTAAGACAAACCCTTTACTATACAGAAACAATTCCAGAATAACTTCAGAACACTTCAAAACACAGGATTTTTGTTATAAGGATGAAATGTCAAAAGCAGGAAAGAATCCAGGATGCTTTAACTCTCAGGATTTGTCTTGGCTTTGCTGCTGTGAGAAGTTTGGCCAAAGTATTCGTGCTATTAAATTCTCTGCCTTTAGGAGGTCTGTGTCACTGAATACCTGCAATGCACCATAAACATGTAGGTGGGTTTGAAAGAGCCTAAAGAATATCTGTGAAAGAGAAATAAGAATAAAGAAAATAATAATTAGAGCCTTGTCTTGGAATTAACTGCACAATGTTAAGACTTTTGGAGGATCAGATGTCTTTTTGTTTCAAATACTATAAATTGTTGAAAATGAGCACTAAAATTTGTTCTGAATGGTGGGGTTCTTTAGCCTTTTACTTCAAAACTTGTTTTTCACTTGCTTATTACATTACTTGTAATGCTTAATTGTAGCAGAAGCTGGAGGGGATGTTAAATTGTTTAGATTTCATTTCAGTGCCTCATGAATAGGAATTGGATCATAATCTTTGAGGGTGGTGGAGAGCTGTTACTCTGCTGCAAGGTAAACTAACTTTGGATGCCTGAGATATATCTAGTAATAGTTACCATGAGGAATCAGAAACTAGTCTGATGAAACTACAGATACCATCTAGTGTTGTAACACATTTGTTTTAAGGTCAAACCTTAAGCATACTTCTAATGAAAGCATCTTAACAACTTGGAAGCCATCTCAAAAGGGAGAAGCAGCAAAGTAAAAGCAATACTTGTTTTTCCTTTTTTCATTATTTTCCTTTTTTATCAGTCAGCCTTATCCAGATGGACATACTCTGTTGAGATGCTGGTTTGGTTTATGGTTTGTTTTTCCCTTGCAGGTCAGAGCTGTCGCTGGGGGATGTATCTACAAGCTCTCTGAAGGGGACTGTCACGGTTGCTCAGTGTGACTGCAGTGAGTATGGTGGGTGTGAGTGCTGCGTGCCTGCCCTGAGACTCAACTACACTTACATCATGTGGCTGAAGATGATGGTTGGTGTTACACCTCTGTGGTCACCTTTGATGTCAGTCAAGCCCATAGACATAGGTAAGCACAACCAAATGTTTTTAATGGAGGACAGCAGCAGGATGTCTCTTCTGGAGAAGGAGGGCACAGACAGAACAGGAACAGGCCTCCTGGTGCTGTCTCACTTGCTCAGTGCTGGTGCTGTACACATTTCCTAGTCTCCTAATGTCTCTCTGGGCTCTGGTACAAAACCAAACTGGGCAAAGGCCAGGCTGTCAGCATACTCCAGCTTTCATTTAGACAGGCTGAGAAAATTGGGGCAGTTCAGC
>NW_009923965.1:0-18255 GCF_000696875.1 Nestor notabilis | reverse complement strand
TATACATATATAAAAAAATATATAGGTATGTACATATATGTGTATAGCTAGCAAAGAAACAGAGCCCAGATTCACACAGTACATAGTGAAATATCTTTAGCTGGGGGCCAGCAATAACAAACCCAGTGCTTTCTGCCTCAGAATCATACTTTTTTAGGCAAGAAGAGGGAAAAAGATGTTCCTCCATTTGAGGTTCCCCATTGCCCTCACATGAGCGCTTTCCAGCTGCCAAGGCTACGTGCAGGCTTTGGCCAATGACCTGTTTGCTGCAAATGAAGGGACTAAAGAGAGATGTCCTCATAGCAGGTCTGCCCGACTGAATGTAGACTTCATAGCTTGGGTCTCAGCTGCGTTTTCTCAGCTGTTCTCACATCCCTCTCTCCGTGCAATGAAAGCTGTTGTGTTCAGCAGCTGTCACCTTATCTGTGAGCTTGTTCCCTCCTCCCACCACAAGCTGCCTCCTTGGGTTCGCTGTAGGAGCAACTACAATTCATCTCTTTTCTCCTAGTTTAGCTGTCCTTTGTTGTCCTGTCTCCTTCTTGCAAGTAACCTCCCTGGTTCAGCCCCTGCCTTCTCTCCATTGACCCTGGGAGTCCTGCCAGCATGCCCAAACCACCTGCAACCCTGTGCTGCAGAGGGGTCCCATCACCATGGGCCAACACCTTTAAGGTTTCCAACCAAACCATGATGAAACAGCACATCGCCTCCTGGCTGAGCTAGCCTTGATTGCTGTCTGAGGTGAGCCAGGCTACAGAAGGAGAAGGAAAAGCATGTCCCAATGATTGCAACAGAGAGTAATTCTGGGGATATTTTCACTTACCAGAGCACTTCTGATTAGCTGTGAAGCCCTGAAATGCCTCTGAATTTTCTTCAAAACACCACATGGTCTGAGCTGTATGTCAGCATCCAAGCCAGCACTAGCCAAACCTGAGGGACTGTTCACTGAGACGGAAGAAAAAGAAGTCAGTTTTTATACGCTCCCATGTACCCGTCCATTTTCTCTCTGTTGTTGACAGCAGAATGAACAGTGGTTTTGATTCATCACTGAGACATTGTCTGCATCTACAGATAGGCTGGTACCTATCCTGCCTGCAGAGGTCTGCTCTGGAAGAGAGAGAAACCTGCTGTCAGCCTTCAGCTCATTCACAAGAGAGAGAAAGGAAGACCCAGCAATTCATGGATATTCTGGGATAAACTGTTAGTCTTGGGGAGAGGAGCAGTCTGGGGGAGAGGAGTGCTCTGCCAGGCATTCTGCAGGCTTAGAGATCCACTTGGAGATAGCAGATCTTGGGGAGCTGTGCTCCCCAAGGCACATAGCACAGCAGTGCTCGACTTGCAAATGGAAGATGAGAAAAGCTGCTCACTGACCTTTTGTTCAAACACTGAAGACACAGGCCTGACTGAAGACATTGAGGCTTTGGCTGTTGCAGAATAAAATGACAAACCCGTGGGCACAGGAGAAATTTCATCACTCCTCAGACCCACCAATGTGTATTGCTGGCTGTGAGGGGAGCAGGTGCTGCACGCGGGCTCGGCACAGCCAGCTAGGGTGTCCCGGGGACGGCATGGGTGATCAGGGTGTGAGATACAGGGTAATCAGGGAGCAGACCTGCGGGTACCACCGTACATAAAATTTTTACTCTTGAGTGTTTTCCCTTCATCCACAATGCCCTGAGTGATGTACAGCAGTTGGACTGGGCGACTCTTTCTCGCTGTCTGCTTGTTTGACAAGTTGCTGTGCTGAGTAGCCTTTCATGGAAATAAATGGCCGTTTCTCTGCGTTTTGAACATAACACCAATTCTTTTCATCCAGTGGGGCTATCTCGAGCAGCCCGGGATGCCAAGTCCTGTGGGACTCAGAGCATACCAGGATCCTTTTCATGCAGGAGTCCCCAAGACCAGTGGTGCAGAGCTGGGATCGCTTTTGAGGCCTTTCAACCATTTGCTTATTGAGAGGAGACATTGTCACCTGCAGGTAGGGACTTAAAAGAGGTCCCTGTTAGAAAGGAGTGAGCACATTCTGTCCCATGGGGCTGCCCACAAGAGGGGTCCCATGGGACTGTGTGTGGAGTTCTCCCTGCTCAGCCCTCAGCTCCCTCTCCCAACAAAATCCTGTTGCAGGGCATTGCCTCTGTATTTCACATTTGGCATCTCCCCCCTCCCTGAGTGTTTTCCCAGAAAACAGTAATCCTGGAGACTTTCAGGAGTGCAAATGGCCATCACCTGTGAGCCTGTGTTGCTATTGTAGGTGCTCTGAGCAGTGGGTTCATGATGACCTCCCAAACACCAGCATCATCATGTGCTTTGTGGATGAAGTGTGGTCCACCCTCCTCCGCTCAGTTCACAGTGTCCTTAGCAGGTCTCCTCCACACCTGATTGAAGAAGTCATTTTGGTGGACGACTTCAGCACTAAAGGTGGGTGAAGCTGCTTCTGCCCTTATGAAACTAATATAACTTGAGGCCAAAATGCAATTTGTTCTCTGTAATTCAATTCTGAATAGTAGAGAGAAATTACATTTTCTCCTTTCGATGTATTGAAGTGCATCCCCAGCCTGCACTGTTCTTTTCAGATGAGGGGTGTCAAAGGCCAGATGGGCACTGGGGGTGGCTGTGGTGGATCAAGCTGCAGCTCTTGCCCAGCACTCTGCCAGACTTCATCATTCATGTCTCTCCCATCCTAGTCCACTCACCTGAACAGCTGCTACGTTTACAGCTGTGCATCACTAGGTTTACACACATGCACTGCTTTGCACGTGTGGAGGAGACTGGTGGAAGCACTGCAGTCCAGGAGCACCATCTTCGGGGCATCCTGGGTCAAGGACTTGTGTGTTCAGAAAGATGCTGTCGACCTTCTCTGTTCACCTTCCAGATGAGTGCCCCATGTTTTCAGTGATGCACTTCCCTGGTTGCTCAGAGAATGGGATAGTTGCAATAAAAGCAGTGGTGAGACAGGCATCTGCACATGCACAGCAGCTTTGCATGCATACTCAGGCATTTCAGATTATACTGAACCTCTGCTTTGTAATGCTTTAGCTCTCTGCTGACTTAAGCCCTTGAAAATGTAGGAATAATGTAATTTTCCAGCTGCTGGTTCTTCTGTGCTTGGCATTGCTGTAATCCGCGTAGTAGCAGCAATAACCTACAGCAAACGTGTCCACAGATGTTTCACCTTTGAAGCCTCTCAAAGCTTTTAACTGGTTTTTGAAATGCAAACAGTTATATTCTCCTGGAAAAAAAACAACAGAGAGCATTTATAAAGCCCATCTATGATGGAGATAGGGGGTCCTCCCTACAGACCAAACTCTGTAAGTGGGTGGTGGCTGGCTCCAAACAAAGCGCTTTTCTCACCAACTTCCTCACACCCTCTTATTCCTGAGAGTTCACCACCAGCTGCCTCCACAGCCACAGGAAACCATGACTAAAGCTGCCTGAGAAGTAGAGATGTGTCACAGCAAATCCTTGTGCAGTTTAAACCCAGAGAAAATCTTTAAATATTGTGCTTGCTATCAAGAAATATGTAGACCATAAAAAAAAAAATAGGCAAAGGAAAAATATTTAGAACCAGATTTTAATTGCAATTATAGTGCAATGAATTAAAAAAAGAAATAATTTTTGAGTCTTTGGACAACAGCTCAATACCTGGTTTGGATCATGAACTACCCAAGTGATGCCACTGAGGTTTTCCTCATGGCCTGTCACCAAAACCCTTTGCTGCTCTCCACTGCTGCACTTGCTGCTCTCCACTGTCCTTGTCTTCCGTGTGCAGTGAGTCACTACACTTGCCCAGCACTGGGTATGGCTCTGCCTTTTCTGAATCCACTGGGTTTGTGCTGAAGCCAAGCGGGTGCCTGCCATGCAGGAAGCGGGAGATGATACCAGCACCTGCAGCCCATCCTTTGGAAGGGCAGATCCAAAGCAAGTGACAGCCCATGGTGAGCCCCCAGGACCAAGCAGCATGCCCATCACAGAGTACCGGGGACACACGTCTCCAGAAGAGATTTTTAAACTCCATCTGAAACCTGCTGGCACTGATGTGGCTGGGAGTTTCACTGGAGAGCAGGCTAAGTCTGTGACACCAGAAGCCCTGCAGCTCTGCCCAGATGTTCACACCCCAGACCAGAGGACACTGGTATGTCTGGAGATGCTTCCAGGGACATTCTGCCCACTGCTTTTCACCTTGGAAGTGGGCGCGGAGTTGGTAAGTCAACCTTACCCTCTCCTCCTTCCCTGCAGAGTACCTCAAGGAGAAGCTGGACAAATACATGTCACGGTTCCCAAAAGTGAAGATTCTCCATCTCAGGGAGAGGCATGGTCTAATACGGGCCAGACTGGCAGGAGCGGAGATCGCCAAAGGTAGGATGAAAGCCATTTTACAGTCATGGCTGGAACCCCCACAGGTGCCAATAAGCCATCTCCAGCACCAAGTTTTAGTCGTCTCCCAGTGAGCTAGTGGCATCTCTTTGGCTTGTAAAGTACAAGGGTCTGACAAGTGGTCTTGTCCAGCACCTCAGCACAGCCCTAGGAAGCCACAGTTGGGATCTCCAGCCCTGCCTCCACTGCCTTCCGAGGCCAGGCTGTGTTGGCACTGTAACAGTCATTTCTGCTGGGAGCCATCCCACTTCACTCTGCTGACCATGCTGAGCAGCAGAAATGTGCTCTGGGCTATGGCTGGGAGGGTTTCTGGGAGCCATGGCTCCATCATGACACCATCGTCACTACCGTGAGCCTGCAGGATGTGCAGCTGTCATGGGATGGGAACAGGGAAGGGGCATCCGGGGCCTGATCCTACCCTGGCCTCTGCCACAGGTGCCATCCTGACATTCCTGGACTCACATGTGGAGTGCAATGTAGGGTGGCTAGAACCACTGCTGGAGAGGGTCCGTCTGAGCCGGACCAAGGTTGCCTGCCCTGTCATTGAGGTCATCAGCGACAAGGACATGAGGTAAGGTGGCTTGTGGCCTTGGGATACCTAAAATCCATGCTAGTGGTTTGAATGAAACCTCTTACTGGGACCACCAACATACTAATTACAGGAAGATGCATGTCCAGACCTCCTAACTGGCCTTCAGTAGCATCTCACAAGGGATATGTCATGTTGCTGTATACCAGAATTTATGAACAGTGGACTTGGCCCCTTCATTTATCCCACACACCTTTTCCCTTTTTCATGACTTCTAGTACATGAAGAGGATTACTGATGAAATTTGTTAAAATCCTCTTTTAAATTATGTACAGATACTCATCTTCACTCATTAAGGGTGACATTTCAATCAGGAATGTGACTCAGAATTAGTCATCCCAATCTTTTCTCTGTTTAGTTACATGACCGTGGACAACTTTCAGCGTGGGGTTTTTACTTGGCCAATGAATTTTGGATGGAGGCAGATTCCACAAGAGGTCATCGAGAAAAATAAAATCAAGGAAACCGATATAATAAGGTAAAAAAAAAAGCAAATGTAAGAGCTTTGTGGTCCAACCTGTTCCTTTGTTAATAACGATAAAGGCTCCTTCAATGCCAAATGTTCTTCCTCTGCCTGCAAGGACAGCAGAGGCAATGGTTCACTGTGGGCAGTCACATCAGCAGACATGGGCAAAGCCCACCAAGCCTTTCTCATCTCATGTGGCACTGCTGGCATTTTGCCAGTGCCGCTGGGTGTGGGGGAATGCACCATTGCATTTTTCCCTTCCATGTCCCATTATGTTTTATAGGCTGGGTAAAGCCACCCAGATATCATAGAATCAGCAAAGTGACTGATTGGGTGGTCCTTGCTGTCTCTGTAAGTGTAGGCTCAGGTACTGTCCCCCAGCATTTAGTAGCCCACATCTCGATGGTTCCCTCATCAAGGCAAGGGGAAGGGGACAGGCACTCCTGACCAGCTGACACGCCGTGTGGCCTCTCTGTTCCCAGGTGCCCGGTCATGGCAGGTGGCCTGTTTTCCATCAATAGGAAGTACTTTTTTGAGCTAGGAATGTACGACCCAGGGCTGGATGTTTGGGGAGGTGAAAATATGGAGATTTCATTCAAGGTACGTCACTGTCAGATGCCTGCATCACTGCCAGCCTGGCTGGGGTGATGGGGCTCAGCCAGGGTCTCCCTGCGGACAGCCCATGCTGGAGACCCTGTCTCTCCTGGCAGTTTGCTTAGTTTTCTGCTTCTCTTCTGGCTTGCACAAAGCCAGCACACATATTTGCAAATGTTTCTATCAAAGCAACCTCTGTTTCTCAGGTTTGGATGTGCGGAGGAGAGATTGAGATTGTTCCATGCTCCAGAGTTGGGCACATTTTCAGGAACGACAATCCTTATTCCTTCCCAAAAGATCGGGTGAGAACAGTGGAGAGGAACTTGGCCCGCGTTGCAGAGGTCTGGCTGGACGAGTACAAAGAGTTATTCTATGGCCATGCTTACCATTTAGTCCTAAAAAACGTGGATGTTGGTGACCTGACTCAACAAATCCAACTGCGAAAGAAGCTTCACTGCAAAAGTTTCCGGTGGTACCTGGAGAACGTCTACCCAGACCTGGAAGCTCCCTTGGTTAAAGCCAGTGGTCTGGTATGTAGCCAGATGACTTGCTGCCCTTCCTTTAAACATGTTTTTGGTGGCTGGCTAGACACTCCTGGTACACCAAGTTGTTTCCCTGGCATTTGGTAACATTACTGAATATTTACTATGTCACGGTGGTCTAGATTCCCTAGTGTTTTTATAAAGAAATAGGTCACAATTCTAGGCAACAGTTTCCCTTTAAAGAGCCATTTGAGTGCTTCAAACCCCCAAATGAGCTGCCCGCGTGGCAGACACGGTCAGGGATGTGCTCCAGGGCGGGGCGCCAGCATCGTCCCTACCTACACAGCGTTTTAGCCACGCAGGAGAGGGAAGTGGCTTGTCCGGCAGCCCCGGGGCACCTGGGCAGTGTAGGCAGGGCCGGGTGCAGGCAGGGTTTGTACCGGTGCTCTGCTGCCAGCAGAGCGCAGCAGAAATCCACTTTTCCCCTGCGCTGCCTGCAGCTTGGGAGAGCCCGGCATCTCTGCAGCGCAGGACAAGCCTGTGCTTCGAGGGGGGGCTCAGTGGGCAGAAAACACCTGAAAGTCCATTTAGGATGAAGTCCTGCTTCCACAAGCCCCTTGCTGGCTGATAAATGTAAGTGAGTCAGGCTCCATTTCTCTGTCATCCCTCCATCTGTGCTTTGGGAGACTCCTGGTGCTCTCTGGCACTAAGTCCGTGTGCAGCTATTTATTTCTCAGGTGTTCAGTGTCATTTTACCAACATTAAAAAGTGAGTTAACCAAGAATAAAACGTGGCTTCTGAATTTGGCCCAGGCTTGAGCCTAAGCAGAATATTAACTGCTGCTTTGGACATTCAGAAACCTCAAATATTCTGCCCAGAAAAGGTACAACTTTGATTGCAAACTGCTTATAATGGCAATTACAAAAGTAAGATGCTTGGTTTGTCAGAAGAATTTCAGTGATTCCAGAAATGAAAGCTAAAGGGTTTTCTGCCTGTCCCAGCCATTGCTGTCTGCCAGTGCCATGGCAGGAGCAACACTTGCTGAGAGGAGGTGGCCATGAGCTGGTGACCACAAGTCTGGCACGGCTGGGACAGTGAGAACAAGAACGGCCTGTCCCCTCCGTCCCTGCCAAGCCGCACAGTTACTACACCAGCCCTTCTGGGAGCCAGGAAACAGCAAATCAACCATTCAGCTGTGTTTCAGGCTTGTTTGTGGGCCAAGGGCTTAATGTGAAGGTTCACAGTCACTGGGATCCCTAGGGATCAGGTCAGGCTCTCTGCCGGCTGCAGTCAGTGTGCTGCTTTAATGATCAAGCCATGAAGGCGTGAGAGAGTAGCTTTGCAGAGAGCATGAGGGGAGATACTGTGCTTCCTCTGGTGACCTCTCAGCTCTCACAGAAAAGCTGTAGGAAACTGCTGGTTTGGGGCACTTCAGCAGATTATGACCAGTGCATCCATTCGGACGCTTCCATCCATCTCGGTGTGACAGCAGCTGCAAGCGCAGGACCCGAGGGCTGTCTGCCTGGCTCCAAAACTTGTATGTCCAAAAGTCCGTGTCCTTGCATTTTTCAGAAAGCACTGTTTGCATTAGACTGAAGGATTCAGTGTAACATTGGCTTAAGTGACTTTTTTTAAGAAGAATTAGCAGTAATAGTCTGAGAACATCAACACCTCCCAAAACGTATTGAGAAATAGTCACTTTTTCAGCTCTTTTGTTTCAATCAGAGCAGTAAAACTTAATGTCAAATTCAGTGCAAAGCAGTTAGACCATGGATCACCTGAGCCAAAACCTCACTTTGTCAGATGTGTTTGTGAAAATTTTCAAGATGTTGCCTTGCTTTGTCCTGATTCAGGGCACCTGAATTGCTCTTTTATCTTCATTCTCAAAATTTAATAGGGCAGAAAATCCGTTTTTCAGCTAGCTCTGCAAATTCCAGCTGTGCTGAATACTGTCCAAAGTTACTTGAGAACTGTTTTCCAAATAGCCTATTTATTTATGGGGATTAATTCATAAGTTCTTCAGAAATTCTGAAAGTGAAGGAATGATGTTTGCAAGGACTTGGAGATGTGAGCAGCCCCGTCGGGTTATTTGAGGAGCTGGTGCTGGTGCCTGCAGACTGTAGCTGACCAAGTCTTCCACGGCCATGAGTCTCATGGTAGGCTTCAGCCCAGGAACTGGAGTGGGCTGGTAGAGCTCATTCCAGTGTTTTCAGCTTTCCCATATAACCTCCCGTACTCCTGAGCGACCTCGGAACAGGCCATATGAACAGCATGAGGAAAGTGCCCCTTTGCAGAGCTCTGTGCGGATGCTGGCACTAGGCAGGCAACGAGGTGCTGGCTCACCATGAGGGATGGCTGCAGGGAGAAAGAGCAAAGAGAAGCCAGGCAAGGGAGCAGAGCCTGATACTCCCTGGCAGCAAGCTGGGGGCTGAACACACACTCAGGGAAGCATCTGCTCTGCACTACCCAGCGTGCAGTGCTCACTCATCCTCTTTTACACCAGTGCAAGGTAACAGCAGTTCAGTTACAAACAGCTTAATGATGATGTTCCTGCCAGGGTTCCTGTTTTGAGGCACCACGTCTGCATTTCTCCATTGATGGTGGGTACCAAGGCAACCAACCTGGATGGAAAACAGGAAGACTTACCTTGGGGTGAGGCATCAAGCACATCACATACAGTGACGGAGTTGTTCCCTGGGGCCAGCTGTGGGGTCTGTGCCCCAGCTGGGAGGAGACCAGCTGGAGCAGGGATGGGACCACCAGGCACTTATGTCAGCTGTGGTACCAATGCAGGCACTTGTGTCACCCTGCTTCACAGGGTAGCAGTGGGAAGGGATTCTGCAGTTTTTACTGTTGGGAGCTGTTGTTTGGTGATTTGCATGACAGGAACATGAGGTATGTCCAGAAAAAACCCAGAAAAGAACATGTTTCATCCAGCCTTGAATGTTTCTGGTAAGGGCTAGTTTCAAGTTCTTCTTAGTAGAAAACATGTAATAGGCCAGATATGCATTTACACACCTCTCCAAGAACTATGACACATCATCTCTGCTTTGCTTAGTTAAGTGGACAGTATTAATCAGTGTCTCCAAATCCAGCAGGTTAACTGCAGTACAGCAGCCTCTCCTCTTTCTTGGGAATTCATGTCTGAATTCGCATTTTGTTCTACTTTCCAGCTTGTTAACAAAGCCATGGCAAGATGCATCACTGTGGAAAACATGACTTTAGCTTTTGAGGCATGTGATGTTAACAACAAGGTAAGGATACCCTGCATACTGAGTACGTAATACTATTTTTTGTGCATGGTGTAGAGATCCTGTACCTTTCTGTGGTGACCTGCCCCCCCCTGGGAGCTAAAGCACCATAGGGGACATGATCAGGTGATGCCTGCAGACAGCGAGGGGCAGGAATTCTCTGCAAAGCCTGTAGCCAGCCCACAACCCCAGAACCAGCAAACTCAATTGGAATAGGAAAGTTTGATAAAGCCATGAAGCTGCACATGAAAATAGGGAGAAACATTTAAATAAAAGCCTTTGCTTTCCGTGCTGCTGCAAAACATCCAGCTGTACTCTGTTGCTAGATGGGAAGCAGCTGCTGTGGGCAATCTTTCCCTTCCTCTATAGGTAGTGTTTCTTAAACAGGTCCCTGCTAATTGCTCTCTGCTCTGACACATGCTGGCATGAGGGTTGGGCCTGTCAGGTACAGGGGTTTATCTGTTTGCATTCCAGTGCTGGGGTGCAGCCAGGGCAGGTGGCAGGGCAGAGGAGCACACAACAGTCATCTTTGGGGTCAAGGCTGTTGTGCCAGGAGTCACTCCCAGAGCCTGCACCAGGGCTGTTCTGAGCTTTCTTGCTCTGCAGATCCATAGGAAAGGTCTCATCTCCTGGTCCTGGGTGAGGACAGGAGGAAGGCGAGGAGAGCATCTGCTGGGGAGCCTCTGCTGGTTGCCATCCCCAAGCAGCCAGCCCTGCTGATGGAAGGTGGGTGGACTCACAGCTCTCCCTGGTCTCTCCCCCCAGAACCAGAAGTTCAACTACACCTGGCTGAGGCTGATCCAGCATGGAGACCTCTGCATCACCCCGACTGGCACTGCGGGAGCACTGGGACTGCATCACTGTGAGGGCAGAAGCCGCAGCCTGGCGTGGCTGCACGGGTCACTGGCCACCTTCCAGCCAGAGCTGGTAAGTGCTGTGCTGGCGAGGGCAGCCCACACCATGGCCTGTGGCTCCTGGTTTGGGTTAGTGTGCTGGTGTGCAAACTGATGGACAGCTGCAGCACAGTGCAAGGTGCAGAGTAAGCCCTGGCTCTCTAGTCCTGGCTTTGCCAAAGTCTTCTCTTTTCACCTGGAGTTAGGTGTTGGTCCCCCAGCATCAGAGCCTTTCCTCGAGGGGATAGAGATGCACACCCTGCTGTTGGGTTGCATATCCAAGTGATTTGTGCTCTGACACTGGGTGCCTGGGGGCTGGGGAGACACTGGCCATGCAAGGAAGAAATGCTTTACTGTGAGAGTGGTGAGACATTGGAACAGGCTGCTCAATGAAGGTGTGAATGCTCCATCCCTGGAAGTGTTCAAGGCCAGGTCGGATGGGACCTTGAGCAACCTGGTCTAGTGGGAGGTGTCCTTGCCCATGGCTGAGGGTACTGGAAGTAGATGATCTTAAGGTAGTTTCCAACCCAAACCATTCTGCGATTTTATGATTCTGTGATTCACTCTGGCATGGCAATAACAAAACATCCCTCTTTTACATAGAAATCATTGATAGCACTTTCTTTGATATTACTTGATATTGATTGGTGTTCAGGTTACAGTGTCTTTTTAAAAGAAAGCATTTATGAAAAGGAAAAGAATGGATACTTACATTCATTGCCTGCACTTGCAAAAAAGCAAGTGAGTCAGGACTGAATCTCAGTCAGCCCGGTGTAAGCAGTTGTCAAAAATGCTATGAAATGGCATACTTTAGGAAAGAAATACTTTTAATTTAAAAAAGAAAAAAATGAAGCTAAATTATACACTCATCATATATTGCAAAGTTCCATTCCTTTTTAGTCTGAAAAACTAAAACTTTAAAAGCCAGAATGCTGCAGTGCCGAGGCTCACCTTGGGTGTTCTGTGAAAAATACGTGAAAATTGACACCTGCTTAGGAGTCCAGCCAGCAGTACCAGTGCCCAGGCACGTTTTGTCTTCTGTTTCAGCCCAAGCTCACCTTGAGCTGAGAGTTGGGTGTATTTGGTGGTCCTGGCCAGAGCAGGGGGCTGGGCATGGGCAGATGCTCCCAGCTGTGGCAGGCGATGGGTCTGGCCACTCAGTGGCACAGGCACCACCATGCTCCCCAGGACAGGCAGCCTCGGTCAGTGTGATTTCATCAGCCTTTACTGGTGCCAGCAGTAGGAAGTCTGAGGAGCAGCTCAGTGCCTGGTGATGCTGACTGAAGGAATTAGCATGATTTACCTTCTGATGTCACAGTCATTGTGTCTTATTAAAGATGTAAAGTGCATTTTCTATATGCACAAAGATCCAATTTTTTCCCAGACAACACTCTTATGTGTCATTTCAAGAGTATTTCATCTAGGTGTTAACCACTGATCGTAACACTGCAGTGCTAGGCAGTGACGTGGAAATGTCCTCAGCTTTGGCAGCACGCAAGTGCAAAGCATCGTCTTCCTGGCCATGTGGGTTAAGTAGATAAAGCCAAGCAGATGTGAAAAGCAAGAGGATGGAGATCACTCAGACTCTTCATTCTTTCATAGTCCAATTTACTGCTCCAGCATTTGAACTTAGCACTGAATTATCTGAATTATTGAAAAGCATCTTTTTCAATTCAGCAAATGTGCTTGGAGTTCACCAGCCAAGAAACTCCAAAATATGAAAATTAGTCTCCTACTGTATGTTCCCCTATATAGCACATACCATCTGGAGTGATTTCCTTTGCATGGTAATTACTGCTCGGACAGTGAGAGAACTAATCTTCCCCTTCCCAGTGAACGAAAATCACAGGAGGTGTGGTATGATCCTGGCTTGGCAACAGGCGCCAGCTTTGGCTCCCACACAGAAGTCCCTGTAAGTCAGCAAAGAGATCTTATGTATTAGGGAAATGTGAAAAAAGGGTACACCATCAAGAATCAAGGTTTCTCAGTGGAAAAATAGAGCTGCTGCCACATGAGTCCTAAAGCCTAAGCCTACCTAAAGCCCTCTGTCTCTCCCTTGCAGACAGACCACATCATTTCGGAACATCTCCAGCAGCCGGCTTGCTTGGAAGTGGATCCCTCTCACAAAGCCCTGAGGGTAAATGCCTGTAACTCTGCAAATCCTTATCAAAAGTGGCAGTTCGGCAATTACTATGCAGACTGAAGGGAACACAGTTGGACCAGAAACACTGTGTTTTCATCTTGCGAATTCAGCAAGGATATTTGTGTGGCTTGTGACAGCAATTACAAAACTGAAAGTTCATTTCCAAATGATAATTGAAATCTGTAATTTAAACCAGCATATTGAGAGATCAGAATACCAAGAGCAGCACATCTGGTTTAATGACGTCTGAAACAGACAGGTGGTTTTTTCCTTCACTGTGAGAGACTTTGGCAAAAACTCAAATAATTTTCTGTATTATTAAATGGAAATATTTTCTAAAGTCCCCCATCCTACTGTGAACAAACCTTCAGCAGTTCTCCCCAGACAACAGCATAAGCTACAGAAATACTTCTAGGGCTCAGTAGTCTGTAAACAGCAAACTGGGCTGCTTATTCTTCCACAGAAAATGGAAGTTTATTGACCAACACATTAAAAAAAAATCCATCTGACATGCCTGTGTGGGGTCTGGCTGTAGGATCCTGCCCTGTGGGACCCATTGCCTCCGACAGATGAGTATCAGAGTTCCATTAGGAATTGATGAATTGATTGCTTATTGAAAAAGCCTTCTTTTAATAATGGGGGCCACATGTGGGTCAATAAGCTGCCCAGCAGCTAAGGTAAACTGGGGGCTGTGGAAGAGGCAGGGGGCATGCCTTGCCTACAACCCACAGTGAAGATGTAGGTGTCCTGCTTTGCTTGGATGTGAGAGGAGCTGTCAGGGAGGCAAACCAGGGGTTTATCCTGCTTTTTGCCAGTGACACGCAGCAGAGGCCAGCTGTGCCTCCAAGCCCCAATGGCTCTTTAGCGGATCCCCCAGCACCACTGGACTTCATTTGGCCCCTGGCTGGCCAGGGCACTGGGTTGCACTGGTGCCTGTGCCAAAGTCTGGTGACACTCGGTGCAGCCCCAAGCAATGTGGCTTACCCTGCTCCTGCCAGGGCCATCCCCAGGGAAGCTTTACCTGCCAGCAGCATGGGCCGGGCAGCTCTCCCCATTGTGGCGTCCTCCCACTGTGGTGGAGGGAGGGCAGAGACCTCTGGCAGGACATCTCACAACCCAAAACTTCTACCCGCAGGCTCTTGGGATGGAGGAACTCAGTGAGGGCTTTTATTCAAAAAGGGCTGCAGAACACAAGTGTGTGCACAGGCACGTGCATGCGTGTACACGCATTTCAGAGGGACCACTGCAGAGGTTAAGACAGTGGGATGAGCTGCTGCACAGCCTGAGCTGCACAGGATGGCCAGGGTCTGCACACCAAAAGTCCCTCTGAACTTACTGTCATGGGCAATTTTTTTTCTTCCTGTGAAACTTTTTATCTCCAAAAGGCATTGCCAGTTTTTGAAGGGACAGGCTTGGTAGGAGACTAAATTCTGCTGTGATAGGACAGTGAAATCTAGGATGTGTAACACCAGGCTGGATTTCTTCCCCATTTCCATTAGGAAGTTCCTGCTGTGGGAGGCTGCTCCCTGTACAGATGTGGTGTTGCTGGAAACAGTCATGCTTCTCCTCCTGCCTTGCTGCCCTGCACTGGGCTGGGGCGAGGAGCACAAGCCACTGAGCTTGGTTCTTATGCCACTGTTGACCACAGCTGTGGCTCCACCTGAATTCACAAAACTCCTTGTACCTCTCCTTTGATTTTTCATGTTACCTCTCACATGGTGGATCAATGCTGACAGCATCTGACAGGCTGAGTCTGCCAAAATGTTGACTGGCCCAACAGATTTTCCCTGTTGGCTCCTATTCCAACTGTCTTCCTGATTTTCTCTCCCTCCTTTAGTGCAGCTAGCCTGCAGTCACCATCAGAAAAATGACACAGATGTTGTTTGTGCAGTCATCTTTTATCAGAAGCATGAATTTCATCAAATTCTGTTTGCTGACATTCAATCACTTGTCACCAAGTAGGCACCAAATGGTCATATGTCATGGTCACATCCCATTGCCAGGCTTGTCACTTACATTCTGATGCCCTGTTTGTGTAAATGCTCACTTCCATGTTGGTATCTTTTGCTTAAAGACCAGAGCGTGCCTTCGGGGCTGCTGGCAGTGAGCAGTGGCCCTGCTGCTGTACAATATTGAGAAGCGTTCAGATTGCACCAGTCAGCCTAGTCTTCCAGAAACTAGAGCATTTTTTCCAGCACACTCAGCAGAGTGGCAACAGGAGTCTCCTTCTACCCAGTGAGCTGCCCGCTCCTTTTACCATCTCCACTGATGGCACCTGGGTATGCATCGCACCTTGGGGGGCATGGAGAGGCTTTGGGAGCATGGAGGGAAGAGGAAGGTACCACGGGTGGGAAGGACCACCACTCATGCTGGGGACAGGTGCTGCCATCCTCCCCCATGTCAGCAACGGGAAACAGACACAGCTTTTCTGAACAAGAACAAATGCTGTGGCAGAGAGGGAGACAGCACATCATGCTGTGCTTCCATCAGTAAGTACCCTGAAACAAAGTGGCATGGTCGGAGGCCCCATTTGGTTTGTTAAAAAAAAGATTATAAAAGGGAATAAATAATAAGAGATGAAGTATCTTCCTCTGAGCCCTGTGTGTTAGCTCTGTTTCTGACCAACTTGGACCTTTTCTAGGGGCTCTCCTGCCAGGTCAAACCACAAAACATTACCCTGGGAAGAACCATTATACCACCACTTTCCCTGATTCATGGCTGTGCTTTAGGTTCCCATTTAGTGTGCTGTTAGCGCAGGCAGGGCGCTAGCCCCAGCGGCTGGAGATGGGGGGGGAACGCTTCGCCCCGGGGGCTGCAGATGGTGTGGCAACTGGCAAGTTCCTGCCTCATCTGACCCACTGGCCAGAGTTTTGGCCAGCTGCAGACCCTGCCCTGTCCTGCCACGTCTGATCGTGGCATCTCAGCCCAGCAGTGCCCCAGCACAGGCGACAATGCTGCAGCGCAGAGCATGAGCACACCATGGGAGGGTGCAAGCCAAGGTGTCTGCCTGTTTATTGCCTGTACATCCTTTGATCAACATACTGCACTCACCCACCCTGAGGGTTAGGTGAGAGGGGGAGCGTTTGCAGGAGAGGCCTTCAGGCCCCTAAAGCATCCCAGGACTCAAGCTACCAAACAAAGCAAAAGAAGGAGTTGCAGTTCTTAGCTGATCAGATGCAGCTTTCCGAGGTACACTAGTCCAAGTTGCTTGATAGTCTCAGCGAGACCCCACACTTTGCTGGAACCCACAGTCAGTACACCAAGCATCTCATCCGTGTGCTTGCCCAAAATGTCTGGAAACTGTTTTTAACTGTCACCTAAGGTATAAGCCAGACATTAAAAACTGTTACAGACAGATGTGTGATAAAAGGAAAAAAATACCCACCTGTTGCTAAAGTGAGCAGGGTGCTCAGCCAGCCTGTGCAGCGGTGTGAGGGAGCAGGAGAGCGTCCAGCTCAGCCAGACAATTCTCTGGAGGAGATGGGAATTGTGACAGCAAAGTCCCAGGCGATGAAATGCTACTACCGCTCTCCTCACCCAGGTTTGTGTGGGGAAGTATTTGAACTCTGTCTTTCCATGCCACTGGGTGTCTGCCTGTTCTCAGGCTTTCCCTCGCTCGGCCCCAGTGCTCATCTCTCCACCTTGCTTGAAGAGTACCTGCTACAGCAGTCGTGCCTTTTGCTGCGATACAGATGGCTTTTCCTGGTGTCCCACACTGCTGAAAGCCAGCTGGGTCATCAGCACGAGCCAGTGGCTCAGATCCCACACATGCAGCCTTACCAGCTTTTCCAGAGCAAATTGCAAGTGCCTGCGTGTGCTGTTGACCCTCATGGGCATGGGTTGATACTGCCTGTCAGCTCCTGGCCTTGCCACAATATCATCCCTGTAAAACACCAGCTTTTCAGCAATGCACAAAGGTGTGCACTTTAGCTCTGATTTTTATTTTGCTACGGGGTTTTGTTGTTTTCTTCCCTGTTGCACTTGTTAATCGCAGTAAAGCAAATTTGTCACTGACATTCCGAAGTGCAAATCAGGCTGGATGGCATGGCGGGGAGGTAGTGGTACCTAGCCCCACCTCAGGCACTGTGCCAGGACTTCAAGCTGAGGTTGGCGAGCTCAGAGCAGCACTTTGCCACACACAGCCTCAGCAAGTCCCCAACAGCCCGAGCAATGGCCACATCTTTAGGAAAATGTGTCTCTCTTAGAGGACCCGCTGCAAGAGGAGCGACGGGGGGCAGCTGTCAGCAGGCAAACAAACCCACAGTATAAGTTCATACAAGCAAACCTCTGAACTTCCACAAACCAAAGAGCAAATAAACAAGTCTGAATAGCACAATGAGGGCTGTGTCTGCTTTGTACAATACAGAATTGCCGTTTATTATTTTCACGTTGCCAATAAATAATTGCTTCTATGTAGCACAAGAAAAGTCAAAACGATATTCAGTGCTGCTGGAGACATAAAACTAATCCTTACAAAAGCACGGCTGAAGGAGGCCACTGCAGCTGAAGCCAGTGTCTAACTTCATTCTTCCCTCCTCTCCCTTTGACAGTTCCTCTCAACTTTCCCAGATGTTTTCTGGGATGACATTTGCAAAGCTTAGTCCCAACTCAAGACAAATCTGTCTGTAAAACAGTTAAAAAAGACTGCATCAATGACACCGTAGTTACACCAAGAATTTTAAAAAAGGAAAAATGTTGTGTTCGGATGACACAAAAACAATGAGTGCATAAAATTTGCATGGCTTTGACAAAAAAAAATCTAAAATTTTGCATCTAAACTTAGCGTGTAATCAAGAAGACATGTAAGAGAGGCTTAAACTGGTGGCATTGGGAAAGGACAGGTTTCTGGCAGCAGTTGGTTTTGCCAGGTGAAGCACGCACAGGCATGTGCCGTGCCCTGCATACACAGTGTGCAAGCTGCTGCCCTCCATGGTGTCCCGAAGCCCAGCCATGCTACTGTGGATGGCATCAGCCTCTGGTACCACCTCCCCAAAGGCACCTCTGCCCCAGGCTGGTGGGGTCAGGCACCGCGGCTGGACGCCACTCACAGAGTCCATGGTACTGGGGCTGGGCACCACCACAGCACAGAGGGAGGGCAGTGGGGAAGAAGAGCTGCTTCATCACTGGCTGCTGTTGGGGCTGGCTGCACGCTAGCACCCAGAACAGGCGAGCTAGAATGCAGTACTGCATGAGCTGGCAGTGGCCACGGTGAGGGCTGCAGTGGGCAGGCAACAGCATGTCTAAAGACATCCGCACTGACACCTCTCATCATAGCAGGCAGGGGCCAGCAGACAGTACCATTCCTATCAGGTGCTGACTACAGTGCTGCGTGAGGAATACAGCTACCCATGGGAGGCCTGAGGCGTGGCAACGTGGGAACAGGGGTCGCAATGCCTTCTTGTCTTTTCTAATTCCTGCGTACCAGCATCTGCCCATGAATTGCCGAGGTGAGTCTCTCCAGAGAGG
>NW_009923964.1:0-10108 GCF_000696875.1 Nestor notabilis | reverse complement strand
CTGCTGTAGCTGAACCCAGGACAGTCACCTTTCCTCCTCCTGTTACGTTTTGTAAGACTCAAGTCATTCTTGCCACTATTGCTTGAACGCTTTCCTGTATGACTCTGCCTTCAAATTGACTTGCAGCCTTCTGCAGAGGAGCACAGATGAGTGTCAGCAGCCTCATGTCTCCATGTTCAACTCATCATCAGTGAACATCCTTTCTTCACTGCAGCCACACCACCCTGTTGGTTGGTGTCTCTGTGTCACCTCCCTCCTTGTCAGTTCTCATCTATTTTATGCCTGTTCCTTTGGTTTCTCCCTCTGTATGTGAGATCCTCTGATGGGCAAGCTGTGCTCAGTGGTATCCTTGGACTGGGAACACTGTCCCATGTCTCAAGACCACTCTGAGCTTGCTGGGCATCCCTGGCCTTTAACCTGACACCTCCTGCACAATGTTCTGTGTGGCCGAGGGCCAGGGTGGCCTTCGCCAGCCCCCTGCTTGCAAGTCCCTCCCAGTGGAACAGGTCTGCGGTGACATGAAGGGCCCATGCTCAGGCTTGGCAGTTCTCCAGGTAGTGCAGGGCACCTCAGGCTTGACTGTGTTTTGCTGCCTGAATATAACCCTGAGAAGAACTTAGATGACCCAAAGCTGGGAGCTTTTTCTGCTCTATCTGCGCATTTTCTTCTTAAAGAGCCACCTACCAAAGAACAGCAAAGTTTTACCTACTCCCACAATAGCTCTAAACTCACAATTTAAATAATCTTAGGTTTTTCCTTTCATCAAAGCCTTATCTATAACTAACTTCCACATCAGCCTGCAGCAGGACGTTCTCCCAGGACAGAAATAAAGCCAGACTGTTCCAACCCTGCAGCAAGAAGAGGCCAAGCTCTCTTTTGTCCCAGTTAGAAGCAGGTACGTGTTGCTTGCACTTTGCTTTGTTTACAGCACTTCCCCGTCTTGTTACTGAGACCTGAGCTAAGGATTGTGCACCTGATACCTCTGCTCTTCCCCGTTACTCTAGTTATCCAAGTGAGAAAGATTTCCTCTCCCTACAGTAGCACATTTCTTATTTAATCACAATGCCTGGGAATGTAACACTCCTCCTGCTTATATCCCTGCTTTCAGTATAGACCCTATCAGGTCCTGTATGACAGACCTAAAGGAAAATTATTTGCTTCTCCCTTCAGGAGCCACCAAACAGTTCTGTGCTCCAAGCTGAGCTGTACTTACAGGGTGACCTTCCCAAACCTTCCCTAACACCCAGCTTCTGCACTATCGTCCCAGTCACAGAGGTGATGTGAAGCTGCCAGGAGAGCCATTAGTCTGTCAGCTTCATCCCAAGGACTGTGATGAGTTAGACAAATAATTCTACGAGAACTACAGAGCCTTATAAAAATTCAAATTAAATTCCCCGATCTTTCAACAATAACTGTAAAATAGATGTTTTTTTACTAGTCTCTGCAGCTTGTTCATCCTCTTTGTTAGGTTTACCTCTGTCTGCCAGAGCCTCTGGTACTCTCAGCAGTGCTCTAAAGAATTATTTAAATCTCCAGCACAGGAATGCATATTTAGTCACCCATTACATTAGGGTAAGACACTTGACTTGGCAGGTGTTTTGCCAGCTGATTTACATTCTCAAAATGGGGCTGCATGTTCATTAGCAAGACAGTTCAATTCATTTTGTTGACAAACATGGCAGTTTAGAGACATGATTCTGCAAGATCCAGAGCTGTCTAAATCCTCCTGAAGGCCAGTATGGTTTAGGGCATAAATTCCCCCTCAAAGCATCTGGCACAGTTGCCCAGTAGCGCTTGTTTGATTAAGTGTGATCAAAGCAGAAGTAAATGCAGCTTTCTTTTCTGACCGTATTTGCTCTGGAACCCAATCTAGGATCTGAAAGACAAACCAGACTATTTCCCTTGGTCCTGTCAGTGACAGGAATGAACGAACCCCAAACCTTTCAAAACCTCTTGTTATGCTAAGCCCATTCACTGTACTCCTGTCTATGTCCTGGCGACATACAGGTAATCCAGCTGTTGCTGACAAGGGACTGTACACTGATGTACAGACAGCTGTAGTGCTGTTCCCTCTCCATAGCTGCTGAGGGAAGAATGAGTATCTGATGGAAATGTTCTCAGCTTGTTTTGAGTTGTCAGCATTATATTGCTGTTCTTTAAGCTTTGTTCTCCCTACAGCCTTAGGGGGTGGAGAGAAGAGCCCTTCTGAGGGCAAGAGGCTGATTATACCAAGGACTGTATATAAGTGATTCTGTGCTTGGGAGGTACTGATCAAGGAATCAGTTGAGCTTCACCATAGTTGTTCACAAAGGCATGGTGGAGGAGCCATCCTACTATGTATTTATGTCACACCCTGGGAGTGCAAAACTGAAACTCAGGGTTTTTTTTAATATCGTGTTAAAAATGGAATAATTTTATGCAGTAGAAGCCACTTCTCTACCACTGAGAGGCTCCAGCTAAATAATAATGAGTCAAAAAGGTTTCACGCCACTGTAATAGCAGCTTCTTCAGTGACCTTTTGTCTTTGTCTTTTGGCTTATCTTTCACTACTGTGTGAGTTTCATACTCTTCCCTTGTTAACAACCCATCATCTAACCAGGAGAGAGTAGCTGACAGACCTTGTAATGGGTTTGGCTCCTTTGGCAGCTGCTCATTGCTCCAGAAATGGTTCCCTTTACCATGTAAGCTGCAGAGGACAGAAAGGCAGCAGAAACAGCAATGACAGGTTTGCTTCCTTCTGTAGAATAGAAAGGCACTCCCTGGCAGTGGGAAATGGTGTATCCCCATGAATCCTAGAGATGGGATCTACTGGAGACAGAGCCATATTGCATTGCCAGCAACAACAGCAAAGCTGCTGCTTCACAAAATATCTGGCCTTTAGGACTCATTATGGCATTTTAACATTCTTTCATCCTGAAGAGTGCAGTTTGTAAGGGGCCTGACAGATTTCCAACTATTCAAAATAGTTGTGGGGTTTTTTTTTCCTAAATGCCTCTTTGTCCCTATTCAGTTTTTACTAGACTTGAACAGAAATGTAGACCCATTCTGCGTTAACAGAATTTTATGGAGATCTCAGTAGGGATGTGGTGCTGCATCAGCTGCAGCCACTAAGTGGCAGAAGTACAGAATTTCCTATATTAGGCTCTGACTCCAACATGCCAGCAGTCTGCTGGCCGTGGTATCTGGCAGGGATCAAAGGATTACTTTTAGCAGCTTTGCAAATGATAACTGTATGTAACTGTACAAGTTAACAGCTGCTGATGCACTGTTTGGGCAGCATGTATCAACAACAGTAATACATTGAAAAATGACAGCTCTAGTTTCTTCCTGCTGCTGATCCTGAATGAGACCAGGTTTGGATAGATGTCTTCCAGGAATAAAACCGTATCTTCTGAATTAGGCAAGAACTTTCTCATTTTTCCTAGCATCTTCGAAGCAGGCACTGCCTAGTGTGGGTCTTTGTCCCCTCAGGTGATGGCATACAGGAGTTTCAGCCTGTGGCTACCAGGTGGAGTGTCCCTGGTTGTTGTAGTCACTGAGCTGTGTCATGGGAGCCTTTGAGATAGATGGGGATTGTTCCATTTCTAGCTCCTTAGACAGAGGCCAACATGTCAAAGCATGTATCCAGTTGGATAGGAGGCTAGGGAATGCAACTCACGCCTGGGCCTGAGTACCATGAATCTGCTCCATTTGTGTCATTTCTATTGCAGGCAAACATAAAAATATATCTTTCTACAATAACCTGGTCAAGAACTGCCTGCTTAGACCATTGCATTGTCTTATTTTTCCCAGGTAAATATGTGCACACTCTTCTATTTAACAGATGAAGGCAGTATTCATCACAGCCAAAGGTAATCCTAAAGGCTCTGGACACAGATGCACAAGGTGTGGTCAGGGGATGTGTTTGCATCTCCTGTTGGACCTCCCAATGGGCTTGCCTCAAGCTTCTCCTTATTTCACCTCTACCTTCCCTGAACTGTGCAGAGCTACGTTCTCTCTCTTCAAAATCCATTCCCAGTGCTTTTATGTGGGAGTTAAACCAGAGAGCTTGCAATCTATGCAATGAAGAACTGCCTGTGGCAGTCTCAGGTCAGAGAAGGGAAATAGCAGGTGAGCTTTCAACAGCAATGAGAGACGAGTGAAGTCCTGCAGGGAGGTAGTGAGATGCTTGGGACTGTGGCACAGGCTGCCCACAAGGCTCTCTCTTCCAGAAGGGGCACAAATTGGCTGTTGCTGTGACTACATCTGTGTGTGCAGCGGAGGTGGGAGTTCCCGGAGTTGTCCTCTGTCTTTTCTAGTAACAGCTGCCTTGATGATGCATGGATGGATAGATTTTTTTCTCCTACATAGCATCTATATGACTCGAGCTTTTGTGCTGACAGGTGTTCACAGTGGTTGTGTTTCTAACTGACTTCCTGCTGCAACTTAAAAAAACAGCATTCCCAGTGTTCAGCCTTAGGGTGAGTTCTCACAGTTTCAGAGTGGCAGTTGGTGTAGATGAGAAATCTCCAGTCTCAAGGTCTGTCACCAGGGTATAACCGCTGCACTGCAGTTATTCAAACTCCTGGCTTTGGAAACCTTCACATAAACACATCAGGTTTCCAGCACCACTGTGGGGACCTACCATCCTCTTCCCTCGAATACTTTTTCACTGAACTCAAGTCTGTCATAATCAAGGTGGAATATGATGTCATGAGCATGGAGAGTAGTTACTTGGAGGATGTGATGCCAGTCTCTGCCTGTAATTATGTGACTGCAGTAATAAATAATAATTCTACCATTAGGAAGGACCATCAACACATGGTCTTTGATGTGCCATGCACTGAGAGGTTCCTATGTTTTAGAGTGGTTTTATCCCAGAATTGTCTGGACCAACTATAATTACACTGCAAGAGGAGGAGAGGCTTGGATCTACAGGATGAATTCTCCCTACAAATGCTACACTGTCAATCACAGAAGAGATTTGGAGCTGCTCCCTGGCTGATTGTTGGCTATCTCCCAAGCTCTCGTCTGGCTATTTCTGTAAACCCTTCTCCCTTTCTGTAAGGACCATCATAGTGAAATATGAAATACCTCTGTCTGCTTGTCCTGATTCTTGCAGGATCCACTCAGAATATGGAAGACAAATAGCACAATCTACAAACAAGCAGATTTCTCAAGAAACATCCACCAGGTCTGCTGTTTTTGCGGTGAAAGCAATGTTTATGGAACTTAAATGTTAAAAGGGATTTTCTTTGTAGGAAAGGAATGCCCGGCTGTGACACCATTATTCTCAGTTCCAGCAGTTCACTAACGGTCCTTAGAAAAAAACCCACAATTTATCTAAGTTCAAGACACTGTATAAGAACTTCAGGAAATGGGCTTCATTGCAGAAGTTCCTCAGGGCAGGGACCCAATGCTGACAGAGCTTCTGCTACCACACAGACTCACTGGATGCCTTCCAGACCAGAGGAGATACATGGGAGCTGAGTCCTCTGAGGACACAAGGACAGATACAGCCTAGGGAACTAGCTGCTTTTCCTTGCCAGGATTTTTGAATGTCAGAAGAAGAGCTCTATGTTCTGTGCTTTGGATCAGTAGCCTGCATTTTCATCCTCCTGATAAGCAGTAGAGCTTCTCTGGGAAAACTGAATACTAAAGATAATTGAAATACACTTTTCTCCCTTTTCTCAGTCCATTGTGAGCTGTAGGTCATGCTGTGGCTGAGCTATTCCCTTTCCTCCCTTCTTTATATCAGACTCTGATGCAGGTGGTTAGTTGAAACTGGGTGACCTGAAGGCTAGAGAGCACAAACTGCTTAGCTGAACTGCTTAGCTCTGTTCCTGCATGCAAGAGTGCTTAGACTCTGCCAGATGGTAGTAAATGTCACTGAATGTTCCTGTCAGAGAAGAGGAAAATACCTGCAGCAGTGTCAGTGTCAGACTAATCCTGATTTCTTATTTAATGCTCTCTTCAGACAGAGCTTTCAGTTAGACCTGTCCCCTGGCCTATTGAGAGACACCTGGACACAGAGTCCTGCCTCTGGTGAAAACCAAAGTACAAAAACTATTTCTGAGTCCTTGTAGGGGCCTTCAAGGGCTGACAGCATGCTCAGCTGTATGTGCTGCTGTTGTGAGCTGAACATAGACCTCTTTTTATAAGAAAAAAGCATTTTTTCTCGGTTCTCTTGTTGATTTGGCCACAGCACTTATGAAATGGATGTTACAAGATGAAGGCCCTTGAAGGATATTCCCCACTGGCAGCTGTGGGAGGTGACCTATGGTGCAAAGGACAGATCACAAGGCAGAAGAATTTAACAAGAATGATTAAGCACTGGAAAAAAAAAAAAACCAACCAACAACTGTGCAAAGAGACAGACGTTTTCTTGCTTGATGTCTTCAACTCATGATCAGAAGCTGCTTTGGAAGAGGTGCTTTATTTGGATATGTGATCAGGCTCTGCTCAAGGAGATTTAGGCAAGATCTTCTTGTGATATGCCAGATGCCAAGCTATATTTTTGAACTTGAAAACATAGGAAATAAAAATAACATAAACTTCGATTTACAGCAAACCCTGTGCAAATCACGTGTCCTTGAAGGAATAAGATCAAAATGCTATCTTTAGTTTCTTACTAACAAACAAACGAATAACCCCCCATCCAATTCTGTATGATTCACTTTCTCCAGACTTTAGCCATCACACTGTAGAGGTAACTGATCTGAGACAGGAAATCCTTCAATGACGGAGAAAGAATTTATATATAGCCATTAAACATTGCAAAGTAAGTATTTCAAGTTATAATTACACAGCTTACCTATGCACAAGAGGCTCATGGAGCCTTGTTTCCAAAACTGGAGCAGAAACTCTTAGCGACTACTCTGTGATGGATCTGGAGCTTTTGGCACCTGCTGTCCATGCCACCGAGGACAGAGTCCAAGAGCTGAAAGAACCTTCCAGAAAGGTCCCTCTGGCTGTTAGGGCTCATTTGTAGGGAAGCTCAGTGATGCTCTTTCTGAATCTATTCCTAGTGCCAGTGTACAAGGCATGCAGCAATGTCTTCTACACCAGAGCTAACTGGGATCTCAGGAGTGGCATGGCGTGGGGAGCACTAGGGTGGGTGAGACCTCTTACAGAACTTGCATCTCATATCCTGGTGCAGGGAGTCTCTCAGAGTGGGCAGGGGCTGAGGGGGTGTCTTTGTTTTCAAACAAACAGAAGAACTGGGGCTCTGCTGCAGGGATATTCCAGCCAAGGTGGCCAGGGAATAAACTCTTTCCATGGAGTGTCCTATAGCCCAGCTGGAGGAGGTGCCCGTGTGTCTTTAGACCAGGTGTGACTTGTCACAGCAGGCAGGACGTATTTGCAAAAGGTCATCAAACAAAAAGCCAACGGTGTTAAAGAGCAGAGGGCACATGTCACCGGCTGGACGCTCATCGAGCACGTGGCGGGGGCTGGTTTCCTGCCCCACTGGCTGCTGCCGGAGTGAGCACCCCTGGGGAGGGCGCCAGTGCTCGTTAAGGTCTGTGCTGCCAGGGCTCAGCTCCTTTCATCCTGCGACTCTGGAGAGTGCTGCGATGGGCAAAATGGGAGCTGCTGCCTTCAAACAAAGCATCTGTTTGTTCTTAAAGCAATCAGTGACAGCAGTTAGAGCTTGAACTCGTTACCGAGCCCAAAACAATTACGATAAAAACAAGTTCCAGATGGACTCAAAAGGAGTTGTTTTTGTCTTTACTAAATTAGAATGGATTCCATGTCTTCAAGTTCCTGTGGCATTTATGGACAGGAAACATGAATTACACACAATAATTCACTACAAACAAAAGGGATGAATGCTGCAACAGCCCATCTATGTTCGCTCATGTGCCTTCTTGAGGTTTATGTGCTGGTTAACTTGTGGGGAGAGATAATAGCTTTTTTCTTTGTTTTCTAACTCTTTGCTATTTTGGTTTGCAGAAACTGAGACAGGAAGATGTTGGGTTTCTGTTAAGCTTACCTTCAACTCCAGACAAACATATGAATGTTCCTTAAAATCACCTGAGAAATAGAGAAAACAGAGGTAATAGGATAGTCTAGTAACAGTCACTGTCTATGTGCAAAGCCATTCCTTTTCAGGAAATAAATACATTTTTAAATCAAAGGCCGAATGAATGTACAGTGGTATGTAACACACTCTAGTTTTTCTTCTCCAGGCATATTTTCTTGTGAGTTGGTTTGTGGATCGTAAATGTTTACAGTACAACAGGTTACTATCACTAAGCCTGCAGATAAAGAATGGATAAATACTGTCTGGAAAAGAGAGTTGCCTCTGCTGCCATTGTGTTTCAGTTCTTCCTGTGAGTGACCTGAGCTAAGAGTAAAGATGGAAGTTCTTCTAATTAAGTCCCTCGGCCAGCTCCAAGAGCCTACAGACAGACACCTTTTCCAAAGGCCACCCAAAATGGACCGAAGTCTGGGCATCAGGCCTGTTTTATGGAAACTGAGTTTCTGATGTCTTGGGTATTGAAGCTGATGCTGCACATTGACATGAATTCAACTGCTTCCAAAAGGAAGGGGAACCCAGGAGATGGCAGGCAGCAGCAGTACATCAGCCCTGCTCAGACTTGTGCTTGCATTTGCCTTGGGGCCCTGGACAGGACAATAGCACAAGGAGGAAATCAGCAAAGAGACTTCTGAGTCGTGTTTTTGTTCTGGCAGTCCCTCATTCCTCCTTGCAGCTGGGACAAAGAACTTGAGTTTGTTTTTTTGAGGCGGCTTTTAATTAGATTCCATGATTTTATAGAAGGGGGCATGTTGGCATCATTACAAAGGTGCGTCATGTGAACTCAGCTATGTGGCTAAGCTGATGTGATGTTGTGAAAAGATGTAACTCCCCAAACCCACAAAATGTGACAAGGATTGTAGCAAAGACTCAAGCTGCCCCTGGGTGTTCTGTAGTGCATAAAGTCAGCTTGGCTGAGCTCCGAAGGGAGTGAGATCATGGGCAGGAAGCAGCCTGAGAACTGGGGGTGTCAGTGAGGTTTGTTTGGCCTATTCCAGTGTGAGACGGTGAACTTCCCGATGTGCTTCATAGCTTCTACCCTTTCCCCTCATGAATCTTAGAAAAGAAGGCCTTAAGTAGAAGCAAGTAGAGTTCTCCAGTTTTGGCTGGCAAACAAAAGAAAAGAAGAAAAGTGAGAAACTAATGGCTTTTATTAGGTTCCATGCAATGTCTGATTTGCACAGTCTTCCACAATGAGTTTGTGGGATTGTTCATTTGGATTCTCATCTCTGTGGAGCTAAGTGAGACTGAGCTCCAGGACAATGACCTCCTTCCAGCAGAGGTACTCCCAATGTTCATCTCCATACTTGGTTCAAAGAAGGACAGAAGGAATCACAGGGCTTGAATCCAGCTTCTGGCTGGCATTACCCACAGGCAGCAAAAGCAGATAGGAAACCTCTAATCCCACATCCAGAGGAGCAGGATAATTACCCATTTATTTCATTCATTATTTATTTATTCACTCTCAGTTCTTCGGCTCAGCTGCCCCTCCTGCTCGGCTGCAAGCTCTGCACTGTGCCTCAGTGCAGCTCTGCCCCTGAGCAGTCTGTGCTCTCCCAGAAGCAGCCATTTCTCAGCACCACAGTGCCTGAAGCCCATTGTCCCCCCGATATGTGCTTTAACCCCCCTTTTCATCTTCCAGCTGGGTTTTGTTCTTTATCAAAGGGCTGCCAGAGTAGAGGTGGTGGAAACACTGACTCCCTCCCCACTGGTGATTTAAATGGGGGTTTAAATGGAAACCTCAGGCTCGGTTAAGGCTCTGCTGACAGCTTCGCCTTCTCCTGCATAAACCCAGCACCAGGCTGGTGTGGCTGTAATGCTCGATCTGACCCCTGAGCACACGGGCAGCTCTGGAAGCACGATGAGCACAAAGTATCAGGTTTAGGCAAACCTTTATCAGACCATCCTTCCAGGCTGCTCTGCAGTATGCTGGACGCAGCTACGTGGGGAGACATTCCGCTCCCTCCTCCAGCGTTAACTACAAATACCGATACCGGCACCGGACACTACCCCATAACACCGCCCCGCCCTCCACGCTTCACCCTTCTCTCCTATTGATTGGTCGGCTCCTGGGAGGCACGTGACGTGTCG
>NW_009923963.1:0-12684 GCF_000696875.1 Nestor notabilis | reverse complement strand
ATATATATTAAATATTAGGCTTACTCTTTCCTTCAACGCATACAAACCCTCTTTCTTCCTTTTTATCATCTATTATCCCCATTATGACCTTTTATTATACAAATGTTCTTGAGGGTTGGGTTTGGGTTTTTTTATTCTATCCCCACATGACCAGCTTTAGGAAGAATATTTTCATGATCTCTCAATAGGACATCTGGGTGCTATAAAAATAAATGTGCTGTGGTTATGAGAAAGTTCAAATTATTGTTGGCTTTTTAGATAATTTTTTAAAGAATTTTATTAGTATCATCTCTAGTTTTAGCACTAGGTTGAAAGCTATTCCTATGGTGCATATGCAAAGCCTCATCAATTTTGACAGTATAGCTATGCAAATATTCTCCCTTCAAATACCTTAATGAATAATTAATATTGTGCTTAGAGATCTAGCTGAAAGCACCAATCAGAGGGTCCAAATAAATTGGATTGGTATTGAAGAAATTGTTCCCCATGCTCATCAAAAAGATTACTGTTTCTTTTAGAGAACAGCTTTAACGATATGAAATAAAGCCCTCTTGGAATAACCTGCTGATATCTGCATTTATAATCAGACCAGCTATACCATACCTGTCATAGTGCTGGCTGATTTTCAAAGACATCTCCTGTAAAGGTATTGTTTTGTAATGACAGAAATCAAACTGATTTGGGGAAGTAACAATCTCTTTTTGTCTTACTTTTCCTTAATCTTTGAAATAGATACTTCCAGCATGCCAGTTTGAAATTAAAAACAAGTGACAAAAGCCATTACTTTACTGCAGGAAGGACAGAAGGTAGCCTGCCACAAGTTGTCTTGTATCAAAATAATTTTATTTTTGCAACAGTTTGGGTTTCAATGTGGCTCATGAATGACACCTTATAAAACTGATGCAAGTTGGGCATACTGATACTGTGCATAGTGTTTTCATGCTAAGCACAGCTCTGACTGAAGAAAAGGAAGCATTAAGGGGAATACTGGAAGATATCGCTGTGACCAAAAGACACAGGAGGCATTTTTAAGTTCCCTGATAATAATTACCAGCTACAATTACCAGCAACGAGAAGTAACTCCCTCCTATCTAAAGACAGTGAAACCTCTATATAATCTCTTATGTTTAAAAAAGCATATTGAAACCAATTCTACATAATTTCACATAAATCCTGGCATTCTGGGTCCATAGAAATTTTTCCAAGTTTTCCAAGTTTGTAACTTTTCTAAGTTAGTGTGTACAATCATATGTAGAACATTTCAAAACCAAAGAGCAGCATTTTTCCTTATCCAAATGAATGGGGGTTTTAATCTTCTGAAAGGTGATTAGAAGAAAATATGTCAGGTTTTACACCTTTCCACCCCCCATGAGAAAGGTCACCAGCCTGAAAGAGTTCCATACTTTATCTCATGCAGTACACGAGCCTGTCACCCTCAGAAATGTGGTTTTCTGCTCACTCTGTGCTACCATTGGTTTGGATGCAGGAAATCCCAGATTCAGATCGCACGTACTTGCTTTTTAATTCCCAGTGTAGGAAAGGTTCTCATTTCAGAAGAGGTGTTAAAACAATACTGACTTAAAGAATACATTTTAGGGAGTATACAGCCTGTGTCCTTCCCTGGAAAACACTGGAACAATTTAAGGAAATAGAGCTGGGATATATTTATGCAGATGTCCATATGCATCCATGGAGCTGTTCCAAAGCCACACAAGTCTCAGCCCACACTATAAGTATACAAAGTAAAGGTGACAGAGCACTTGAGTAGAATTACGAGAGTAAGTCACACTGGAGTAAGACCTAGCTTGCATCAACATCATGTGTTGCTTGTGGATTCAACAGTGGTGTAAATACACTAACTGAGCTTTCCCATCAGCAGACACTGTCAACTCAGGCATTAAAATATAAGTTAAAAAAAGAACTACAGAAGTAAAAGTTTTTTCGAAGGCATTTCTAATGTGTAAAAAGAATTAGTTTCTTTTACCAGCTTGGTTTATTTTTTCTACACCTCCCACAAGACCAACAGGTTAGTGTGACAAACAATGGATGGCCACTCAGTACTGTCTGTTCACTGCACTGTGTCACAATTACACAAATATGTGTTCTTGAAAACTGCTTTTCTATTGTGGGAAAGCACTTCCATCACTAAAATGAAACGTGAGCTGGTTTATGAAAGGCATCTGGTTAGTTCCTATGCATACAGGATTGCTGAATGGGAGACAATGGCTGAATAATCCTTAAAGAAATATTAAGATTAATATATATAATATTCCAGTTTCTTTTGTTATGGACTTTTGACCATTCTACAATTATGTCTTTATAGATTGTTAAAGAAGGAGCCCCAGCTTTTAGAACACCTGTGAGAACATGAAACAGTTATAAAAGCATATATAAGCTTTTAAAGGCAGTAGACACTACCCCAATCACTAAAGTTCTCACAAGTGTCTAGTGACTCAACGTCTGGTAGAATATGTATCTAAACAGACATTCGTCCTAAATCAAAGTTTCCAAAGTAGTTAGGAGGGAAGAAGGCCTCACATAAAAGAATTCAGAACATGACATAACTTACAGACATATGCCAAACTGTGGCTGTTATATAAATTGGCTGAACTGGTTTTTAACAATGCTGATAAACTACAAGCAGATTGAACTTTGCCCATCAGTAAGTCTTTTCTAATATGCCCAGTCGAGAAATTTAGAGGAAAAAAACCCCAACCAACCAAACAGTTAGAACTAAGCCCAAACACGTCAGTGGTGCAAATCAGCACTATTTTAACAATTTGTTTTAACAATTTTTGGAAAATTACTGGAGTATTTTGTTGGTCTAGACAGCAAGATAAGTGGTACACTTTACCTTCTTTTATGTCTAGCATCAGTGCGAGGTACTGGCAAGAATTAATTGAAAAGTAGTGAAAATAAATTAATATAAAAAGACAAAGCCTTGATTTTGACTGTTTCCAGTGGTTACTGCCTTGGCTCAGAGATCAGAGTAATTTTGGCACTTTCTAATCCTAACAAAACTTCAGATTCAATTCTTCTTTGTCAATTTAGCTTATAAAACATAAAGCATCCTTGATTTATGTATCCTCATCCATAATCATCACTGAAAGATGTAAATATTTTGTTGATGGCTGTCTATGTTGATGATCAAATGAGACACTGAAAATGACATCTTATTTTCACTGCCGAACCAACATATGCTAGAAAGAGCAGTGAATAAATTGCTTTCACTGCAATGAGGTGCACCAAGAAAAAACCCTAAAAGGAAACAAAAGTATGCAGCAGGCATTGGTTTTACAAAATATCTCAACTATTGAATTAATTGTTTAAAGCTAAAATCTTCCTGTCTGAAGAACAATGCCAAGAAGATTATTGTAAGATCAAAATACTACACTGACATATGACTAAAATATACCAGGTTCAAAAGCAAAATTGCACCCACTCCACAGTGCAAGTTAGCAGGCACACTTCTCTCTAGTTCTGTTGCTTTTTATCCAAGAGGGCATCTGAATATATCTGATGGAGCTTTTTGAGGAAAAGCAGAACTACATAACAATGAAATTAACAGGTTCAGTAACAGAGCAACACTTGCTCCTCACAAGTAATCAAAGCCAGGCGAGCTGAAAGCATCTTGCTCAAGTTCATTCTTAGACCCGCCTTCCCCCTTTCCAATTCAGCCTTCATGCAAATAAACATGACTTTAGGAAAAAGAGAACATTCATAAATATAGTGAAACAAAGCCTAAAACTTCTGCTTTGACCAAAATTAAGAGTTCAGTTTTCTTACTTTGGGAGCATTTAAAAATCCATTTATTTAACTTTTTTCCTTTTTAGTTCATTGTTTAAATAAAACAGTGAACAAATAAAGTTATTCTGAAAATGTCCAATTTATTTTCCAAAATAACAAAAGGCAAACATTTTTTACACAACAAAAATATCCCCAAGCCCCTCTTCTTTTACAAGCCCAAGGAGGAGGTGCTCTTTTTCCAGGCACACTGTCATTGTTAATTCAACCTGTCTTTACGAATACATGTCTCTAATATCATGGTAGGACTGACAGTTTGATTAGATTACTTAGGCATGTAAACAGATGTCTTTTAGCACTGCTTCACCTCCAAAGACAGCCTGCCAATCCAGCAACTACCCAAAACACAATGGCCCCACAGCCAGTGCCGAGACCCAAGTTGCCCACCCTTCCCCCTTTGTGCCTTCCACTCTTGTCAGCTACTACTGTCATTTTGCAGGCACTGTGGTGATGAGTTACTCCATTACCTCTCATGCACACATTCGACTTTCCATTAGACTTTACAGGCATATACATGGCTGTATGTATCTCCCTGAACAGGCAAGAAAGCTGCCTGAATCCATGATTTTATTTTAGGTGTATGCATTATTGTCCAAAAATTCCCTCTAAATGATCCCCTATTAAATGTTCTTCATCATCATGCACTGTTCCTCTGCCCACGGGTGCATTTTAATTTGGGAATATACAGAACACCAGTTTCCCCTAGAAGCTGTCTAAGAATCACCAGTCTCAAATCTGTGCAGCTAAGGACTATGAATTCTCTGAAGTTGTGGAAAACATTCTAGAAGAGATGCTATCCTGAAAAACAGCACAGCAAGGGAGAATTTTTGTTGTTTATTGGCCAGTTACTCTGAGTTTATACATTTCGGTGAAGATGCTTTAGCTTTGCTTATCCTATCACAGAAATTTGTTTAGTTGTTCCAAAATCAATTCAGTCATACCCATCCCTTGCAAGCCAGTAAGACGGGAGAATGGAGCCCTGGCCTCCAGTGTAACCCTGAGGGCATAAATAAGATCCTAAAAGATTATGTCACAATGCATTGTCCTTCAAAAGGAAAAACAAAATAAAAAATAAGCAATACATCTTTAAGAAAAATAATTCTAAAAAATAAAGTAAAAAAAAGTATTAAAGAAAAAAAAAAAGCCAAAACTCAGAAGAAACACCCCAAAACCTGGTGGGAGCGGTTTGTTAGAGTTCCTGCCTAGAATATATCTTGCTTCACTGAAATGCCCCTACATGCACACATGAAATGAATGTGCGAAACACTGACTAGGAAAGATCCTAATTTTGAATGACACTTCATCATCATTCTGTACTTCTGCATAAAATGTGCAGCATCTTCTGGAAGAACAGCTTAACAAGATCAGTGCAATTATAGATTTCTGTGCAGTGGAACTAAGGTTATTTTGCATTACATTAATTTATTTTTTAATGTGTTTTGCTCCTTTGCTTCCTCTGCAGACATAGATCACATTCTAGTTATTTTCTGCAAAGGGTTCATTATACTGTGCTTAATAACTCAGAGAACCTGGCAATTTTAGTAGCAAATATTTTTAATTCTTAACCATAGCACAAATGATTAAATGCGTTTCCTGATACATGCATTCCTCAAAAAAAAGTTGAAACATAAAGCACTGATCTGCACTTGAATGTATTTTTCCCTCCTCTCTCCCATTGTGCCTTTGCTCTCTTAACAACACAAAAGAATAGGCAGAAACCACACAGGCACAGCTGGGGTTCAAATAACCATGTTTACTAGCTAGGTACAAATACGCACACTGGAGTCAAAACCGGTCTTACCACTTGCACTACAAAACACATATAGAAAATTATTCCAGCCCACCACAGCAGCACACTAGTTCCCAGTGACACATGCAGTTATTTTGCGTAGGTCCAGGAACATAATTCTTAAAGTCACTTTAAGCTTCTACAATTAATTCGATAGTTAACATTTAATTTTTCCTAGAAACACACATCTTGACGCTGTCAACAAAGATACCTCCAGTCATCAGAGAAAAAAAGGGCAAACAAGAACACCTGACCAAAAGTTGCAGCTGGGACTACCAAGGAAGGAGGCATGTGAGGCTCCAGAGTTCTGAACTTTTAAACCCACAGCTCCCACCCTCCATATGAATGTTTTTGCCACAAAGTATGTCCAAACTACTCTGGGTTCTTTCCTTCTAATTTTTCATGTGATTCTTCACTACTAAGAACACTTTCAAAAAGCTTTGATGAGGAATTAAGACAGCTCTACACAAGAAATGCTAAGAATGTCAGGTTTTTCTGAGTGCATAATATATACAGTTGCTGTTTAGAATGCACCTGATGTCACATAATATTCATATTTACAAGGGAAGGGGAAAGTTAACAAGCTAAAGGGGAAAAAACCCATATCATTATTTATAGTGTCAAGTCTAGATGATTTTTTTATCTTCACTCTTCTTTGTCCACATGGAACAAAGTTCCTGACCTCTTGCAAAGTTTTTCCCTGTCTTTTAATGCTCTTTCAACTATTTTTAACAGCAAAACCAACAAAATTAAAAAGCTACCACAAGTAGCTGTTCAAGCTAAGGGCCCATGCTACATCCAAATTTGTTTCTGTGGAGGCACTGCTGTTCTAAGACAAGCAGCTTTAACTCCCATGCCTTCAAAAATACTCTGGAAGAAACAGAAAGGAAAGATTTTAATCATATCTAAGGTTATTCCATGTGATCTATATATTGCCTCATCTAACGCAGCTTACTGTTCTGGCTTCAGAAGGTTTGCCCTTCTATCATGCTTACTGTGTTTCTCTGAAGCTGGTTCGTTACTTATGATCACACTTAACTACATCTCTTCCTTAATTGGTGAAAAGGCCATGCTTACGAACAAGACAACATTCACAGTTTTTCCTTTTTGGAAACTGCATGAAATGCTCACAAAAGCTACTTTTACTTCAAAAGACAGTGTCTTACAAACTCCCTTGCACCTTCATATGCTGTTTTTCCAACCTTAGGTTTTCTTTCTACCAGCTGTTGCCCTATTAATTTTGTAGATGGCTATATGGGCAGATGGACTGGAAGTTTGTACTATAAACATGCAGCAAAGGAGAATCTATGGTTTTGCTTCAGTTACCAGGATGTGCAGAGATGTCAGACATGTTATTCCCCATTTGGCAATATGCTTTGATTGCTAATTAATGCAAAGAGCTTGTTGTCTACAGTAATACACAATTACTTCTCAGTGACCAAATGGCTTACAACAATTTCAACAAGCAGTTCAAGAGCCAAAAGCATTCCATAAATAAGATGCTGACACTAAGCTTGTGTACTTTTATTTAAAGATGTAATATTATAGCCATCTGGAAAACTGTCCATTTAATAACATTCAGCAACATGGGACTTGCCACCTGGTAACTGGCAAGTTATCAGCAAAACAGGTAGCCAAAGGCATGAGTGGATCCCTCACCCAGGGCTAGGCAGGAAGAAAGAGGCAGTGACTGACTTATAATGGTTTCTTTTTTGGGCCACTCTTTTTTTATAAGTAGTCCAATTTCCATTGAAAAACAACATGGAATAAAACCAAGCACTGAAAAGGTATTTTACTGTCTCACAGAAACAGACCTTTCCATTTTTCTTGAAGAAACCAGAAGTGTCTTTGGTTAGTTTCCAAAATGAATGCATGACAAAAGCTAAAAGCTTGGACTTCCTGCAAGCTCCACGGATCATTTATTGAGAGCTTGGGTGGCTCTTCCTCTCCAGCACACATCAATCTATAGCAGTATAGAGAGACACTCAAACAAGCCTGACAATTTAGAGCAACTCCATGAGGTGGCATGTGAATGCTAATCAACTTCCTAGAAATCTTTCCCCTGAGGCCAAACATTCTCTGAAATAGCCTTCTTGTAGTAAACACATCTGAAAACAGTCAAGTGCATGATTCATGTTCTGTGCTCACAGCCCAAACAGTGGTCCAAGCACAGAAATCTTTTTTTTCAGAACTAGGTGGCCAGAAAAAGGGATACAGCACAGAACAGAGCAGGAGCTTGATCCTCCATTCAATAAACACATAGTTAGGATCTAACACATATTGCATCTGTACAGAAATTCTGTCTGCAACCAAGTTAGAGGAAAGAAACCCTGCAAGGATTTTAGCTTACATCTGAAATAGGGTTTAAGTCATTAGAGAACATACCAACAGCTTCTGCCTGCATTCTCAACCTGCCACTTCAGTCTTTAAACTCTAAAAACAAATTGTATACACAGCAAAGAGCAGTAAACAGGAAACATTATTGTCTGTCTTGTCTCACAACAGCAAACTCTTCACAACAACAAAATCACACGTCCTACAGTTCTGCACCTGCTTGGGCAAAGCTGTGCTGGATTACTCTAGCTGAGGAAATACACTTTCACCTACTTTTGAAGTCTAAAACTTTGTCTAGAACCAGTGAAGACCCCTCTGGTGCTGGTAATAAGTAGTGCAAGAATAGACCAAGTACAGTTATTTTATTACCACAGCATCTAGCTCCTGTCTTAGACATGATGTACTGCGAAGTTTGGTTACCGCTGATACTTGGCATTATGGCAGCAACACAGGTAGAGGAGATGACTTGCATTTTCCTTGTAGAGTTGTATATGAAAACATAAGGTATATATTTTAATTACATATTATTTTTCCTCTAACACACTTAAACTTCAACGCTGGAATTTATCAGACTTCCCATTCTGAACACAGAAAGGGAAAGTAGATAATTAAAAAAATAAATGATCAGTTTGGATATATTTACTTTGAATATTAACATCATACTAGGAAATGTTAAAAGTTCAGAGCAGACGAAAATGCTGGAGGCTCTTCTCCTTTCTGTAGAGCATCCTACATCTGCATATTAACAGTAATTCTGACTAATGGCTGTCATGCTTCTTTAATCCTGCATTAAGTCCGAGATTCATCTCTACCTTCTGCTTCCAGGATCACTGCTTGTCACAGTAATTGTGACAGCACCTAGCACATTTAAACTGAGTTAAAGGTAGCAGTACTATTCATGAGTTAACAGGTTTAAGATGGAATCAGAAAAAGCTGCTATAATGAGGTAGTGTGTGTAGGAATAAGTTTCAGTTGTAATCCTACAGGATTTTTTAGTGTGCTGAAAATCCTGTTATCTTAAAGACTTCCCAGTAATGAGACAGAAATAAGACACAGCAAAAAAAAATAATCATGCTACATTATACCAACATATATGCCCATTCTCTAGCAAACCAGAAAACTTCTACATTTCACTTATTATTATTTCATATGTACTATAAAATATCTTGGATTGCAATATTAAGTGCATACATGTATTCTAAGAAGTAAAGACACACTCATGACTATATTCATAGTGTAAAGAAACAAGAGAAATCTCACCACAAAATCAGGAAACTAATATAAAGCTAATTCACACAAGTCTTCAGCTTGGCAAGAAGGCATATCTTGGAACTACTGGGTACCATCAAATTGAGTTTTCTGTGCACCAGTCCTTACTCTGACTAAAGAATCAATTATTTTTGAGTTCTCTCTCCTTCAAAAAATGCACATGAAAAAAGCAACAAAGAAGGAAAATAATCTTCAGATAGGTTTTCAGTAACACTACACAAAGCAGTTTTTAAGAAGGGAGCCCATACAGATTTTTCAAACCCACTAGACTTTCACGAATACCAGAAGTCTGTCATAAGGCTGCAATTCTGGAACTGGTACCCCCTAAAAACTTTCTGTATTAACATATTCTTTTTTAAATGCAGATGAAATACTGCAATTTCTATATAATTATCTATAGAGCACTCATCCCTGTAAAATTAAATTTGGAAACGTTTTTTTAACTGCTCCACACTATGACCGAACTGGATACCCGATTATCATGTGACGAGATGCAGAGACCACATGGGAGACATTGCAGCCTTCCCAGTATTAATGCCACATCAGATGGGTAAGATAAGCATAAAGAGGAAGCAATATATGATTTAACTGTGGTACATTCTCAACATCATGACAGTGTTGAGTAGTTCTTAACCTTTTCACATGCTCTTTTTCACATACTTTTCTATATGCACAGGAACAAACGTTCATACCCACAGATCATGCAAGGTAACTTTTCCTCCAGCAGACTTTTCATTTGTTATTATGCAGTGCTTTTCTACTCGTGGCAAAAATGCTTTCCCACTGCTTGTAACTGTTGACTGCTGTCTGTCAGCCACCAGAACCGAAATGATAACATGCAATTTATGTAACATATCTCTGAGCATCAGTGAACAACAGTCAAACATACAGTCCAAGACAAACCCACCACTTTGTGAAACTGTATTTGCACAGAGTATGAGCTCGTTATTTATGGTTACAGTTGTTTAAAAATAAATAAATAAATAAAAACAAGGGGTAATTGCTTATAATTTTTAGGCAGGAAGAAATGGCACATGTGACAAGTGAAAAATGAGGATCAGCTTTAAAGAAACAGCCCTTACCAAAAAAGCAACATGTACTGAAGCAAACATGATTTCATAGTGGCAATGTTCAGATACATCACTTGCACAAAGTAGAACAAAACTTTTCCTGCAATTTTTCACCTTTCCCCTTTCATTCCTGAGTAAAGGAATCTGAGATGCTGCTGACATATAGGAATTAGGTTCTGAATCCCTAACCCAAATAATGCCATGTATAGTTTTGAAGATGTACCTACCTGTAGTGGCATAAAGCATCTGCAAGATGTACAAACACTAATTTGCAGGGCTCAGTCATGCACAAATCTGTACTACACACACACATACTGCTCAAACTCATCACAAAGGTAGACGAGACAACACTGAATCCTACAGAGGAAACAATCTGCTTAATGTAATTCAAATCCTAACCTGATTCTTTTCCAGCTTGTTTCTACACATATAAATGCTTTCTCTATTTCCTGTTAGTAGCCCTAATCCGAGCACCATTTTTCACCTGTTACTAATGCATTAATCAACACCTCCCTTCTATTGCAAATACTACATTTCCAGTTACCTTGTCAGTGAAGCTGGGATTTTTTTTCTAGTCTACCATTCTTTTGTTAAAAGCATTTTCCCCTCCCCTGCTGTGTCTCATTTAAACATTCAAACTGACAGTCTATTAGGTGTTCTGGTGGCAGGTTCATAAGAGATTGAGGCCTTTTGTGTGTCAGCCCCCTGACACACAATCTACATGTAGCTGGGAGGTGACAGACATAAAGAATCTCATTTTAAAAATAGAGTGAGCAAGAGAAAGTTGCACAAAGTGAAGCTGTTCTGAAAACATGGCTCCTCTGGAAATGGGGTTGCTGGCTCTGGGTAAGGCAGCTATTTGGGTTGCCCACACAATCAGCACATCAGGCAGTTCAAGGGGTGATGATGGATCTAAAGCAGGTGTGGAGGAGTTTTAACTTTAACTGTCCTTCTTGTGTCTGAAGACATTTAACAATGTGATGGGGATTCTCTGTTCCCTGTGCTGCTTCTCCAGATGTCAGAAATCAGAAACATAACTCAAATTAGCAAAAACTCTAAGAGAAAGGAAGTGTTTGGATGCCATGACAAAGCCAGCAATCTGTATGTAAAGATCCATATTGGGTCCTGTGAAATTGATTGTTTGATAATGTAGAACTTGGGCAGCTTATTCACATTACCTGCCTCTGCAGGTAACAGACACGGAAGATAGAGGCTCTGCTGAAGGAGCTTTTACTTCCTCATATTAACAGAACATAATGATACAAACAGCAGTCAGAAGAACAATGATGCCAGTAATTACATAACATCAGTTCTTGTTGATGGTAATAACTTCTTGACCTTCCCAGTCTTACCATCATTGCTACTATTACCTTTTAAGAACATCCTACTACGACTATTTATCTTTGTCCATATATTATCAAACATTTGTCTTTCAGCCATTTCTATTAATACCTCGGATCATGTAAAGGAATTAAGAAACTCGGTAAATGTATTCTTTATCTAACTCAGATGTCTAGACGCCATTCTACGCAAAGCCCAAATGTTGGAAGTAACGGATGAAATTCATAGTTTCACTCCTATAAGAGATGTCACGGAAGCCAAGTTTTCCCTATACATGAGGAAACAGCACCAATTAAAATAAAATACAAAACAAACAAACAAAAAACCCACCACCCAAACATACACACACACACACATGCACACACATCCCCCCAAAGGACTGGAAGCCCCAAGCACAGCCTAATTCAGTCTCAGAATACTATTGGAAAATTACGTGCTTTCTATTTCAGAAATGCAAATGGTATTTTGTACCTTGCACTGAAACTTACTTTAACATTTACTATTGCAGCATTTACTGACATAAAGCAGCTTTTTACAAAATAAATCATGGAGAAAAGCCTGTCATAGTCATTCAATACATAAAAAGAAAGAAAGAAACCATGCATGATTTGTTGATCTTTACCTTCCTCACTCCCCAACTGCCTTCTGTTTTCCACCTTCTCTCCTCAATGGGAATGAGGGATCACTAACAGCATAGGGAACAGAAAAGCATTCTGCTTTCTCCTCTTCCTCTCTGCTTGCCTGCTACATTCTTTCCTCATACATTGAATGGACATTTTTGAGTTAAACGCATTCTTTCTTGCTGCTGAACATTCATACTGAGAGCTCGTCTCTTGTCTAAAGTAAGTTATTCTGTCTTTTTCCTGGGCAACTCTCACAAATAAGTGCCTTCTATTTATCATTTCGTTTGCTGGATTTGCTGCCATTTCAGTACAATTATTATTTGGTTCTTAACAGAAATTCAGTTCCTTATTACTCTTATTTTTACATGAGCCCTTACTGGTAGCAGAATTCATCTCAATACTACCTTCTACAATGGATTTGTTTTTATTAGAATCATAGAATCATAGAATAGTT
>NW_009923962.1:2996-6660 GCF_000696875.1 Nestor notabilis | reverse complement strand
AGGTCGGGCCGGTGCCGCGCAGCCTTTCCGCGGCTGCCACGCGGGATGCTCGTAGCGCCCCACAGCGCTGCCCGTGCCCCGGGGACTGAGGCTCCTCTCCCTGCCTTCCCTGGGGAGGGGGAGCCTGCCCTGTGCAAGGCCTGACCCAGACTAGCTCGGGTCCCCTGCCAGCAGCACGGGGCGCTCAGAGCAGGGAAGCCAGGAAGGGGCAGCATGGGCTAAAGATGCTCCAGGACTCTGCCCTGCCAGCGCTGCTGCTGGCCTTCACTGACTCTGACACCCAGGGCTATCCTAGAAATTTATTTCTTCTCCCTATCACTTACCTCATGTTTTCCATACGTGTTTGATTTTGTGAAAGACCTGAAGAGAGCGCATGACCGCAAAATTCAAGCCCCATGTTTCTGCTTCTCCCCTGTGTAGCCAAAGAAGGGCTATTGAGTGAGTCAGGTCTTCAGTTTGACCCAGTATGGCCCTTCCTATATCTTTATGCTACAACATAAGCTGCAAGAGTGTCTGCATGAGGCAGGTAAATGTGATCACCCTCACTTTACAGAGAAGGAAATGGAGGCACATAGAGAGGTTAGGCAGCTAGTCCAAGGTCATAGGAAGCTGGTGACAAGAGCCAGAAATAGAACTTAGATCTCCTGTGTCCCACCAGACCATCCTGTGCAAGAAAAAAGATGAGAAGTTTGTGTTGTTTTTAACTTGAGAACTGTTTAACTTTCAAGTTTAAAGTCTGTGAGAATGTTTCCTGCATGCTTCTGTCTGACTTCCATTCATAAGTGACACCCTAAGCTAAGAATTCGAGCCTGCATTTTCCAATCTTCCTGCCCCCAGCTGAGACCTTGAAAATAAAATAGTTATGGATACCTTCCCCCTCATCTACTCACACCATGGGGGAAGAACCCAGAGGTTTCTTTCCAGAAGAGAGTGACTCATAAGAAATCACCTCCTCCAGTGGAGAGGACAGCAGCTGGGAAAACAGTTGGCCAGTGAGGACAGACCAACCAGAACCGGGACACTGGGCATCCTGACAGCTCAGACCCCCTAGGAGCAAGGGCTCCCTGTGGAAGGAGCTAAGGGAACCGTGTGTCCCTGTCTTTGACCTACACAGTGCTGAGTATGTGCTGAGTGTGAGATGATGCAGGCCCCATCACGAGCTCAGCAGCCATGCCACACCAGTTCCTCTCCACCCTCTTCACACCTCCTACATTGCAGCTGCATTCAATCATGGTCCTCCAAAGACCACAGCACTTTGGCAAGACCATACCTTCTTCCTTCTCCAACAGATGTCATTGGCTCCAGATCTATTCAAGGAACTGAAGACCAGGGAGGGCAAACCTGAACATCTGAAGAAACACCTCATTGCTCTTCATATGCTAATGCCAGGGAGAGAAGAGTTGTGGGGAATGCATGAAGACTGAGAAGCCCCCGGTAGTGAGATATGGGGAAGAAGGATGCAGTAGACATTCCCATAAAGCAGAATGAAGTTATAGTGGGAAGCCTGTGAAGCCTGTGCCTGGAACTGGATGAGTGGTATCTCTAAACACATAGGCTGAAGTATCTGGACAGATGGACATAGTGTTGTGTGAAGGAGAGGGCTGTGAGGAGCCTATTTGGATCTTAACTTCTGTGTACTACCATGTAACTGGCAACACCTAGTAGGGTATGAACTTATTTTGAAGAGTGGTTTAGATACTATGGCCAAACAAACACTAAGGAACCTGTCCCAGGCAAATGTCCATCCTGTAGGCAATATGGTCTCTTCATACCCGCATCTTGACCTTTTTCCAGTGCTAACTTGTGGATGGCATATGTGTGGACAATTTTTGTTCTTGGAGTAAAGGAAATCTTACTGTTCTTACATTCCCTTCAGCTCTGAAATATGGGAAATACCCTTTTTCTAGCATTTGTTAAAAAGATTATTGCTAAATACTAGAAAGGAAATCAGCTAAATTCAGCAGCTGAGAGTAAGCCCTCTTTGAAACATACCAGGCAAACATCCTTGCTGCAGAGCTGATAATCTGCTCAGTCTCCAGCACTACAGAAGCTGCAAAAGAGACAGGAGAATTGCCCTTCACAGTAGCCAACACCTTGTCTACAAAGTGTTCACTTTGCAGCCCAGCAGTGCCTTGTATTGTTGAATTTTGCCCTGCTCTGAAGGAAAAATGGCTTCTACAAAGGCTTTTGCTTGAACAACCCATATATCTCACACTAAGATCATCAGGTTGTCAGTCAGCAAAAGCACCAACTCTCCAGTATGCATCCCTTACCCTTCCCTGGCCAACAAGACTCATTGGAACAACACAGAAAATGAGCAATAGGAAATTTGATTGAGAAGACGAGTAATAAGGGCATTCAGCTCCTGGGTCCACCTTAAGCAGCAGACTACCATGCTGCATAGAAACACAAACACCGCCTGAGCACACAGGACCTTTCATAGCTGAATACTTAACCAGGGTATTGCCTCTTGTCTCCTGTCTGCCAGTCTTTATGACTCTGGCATGTCTGGCTTGAAGAGTTAGGTGGGGTGGAAACTCCTCTCAACCCGGATATGACTTAGTCAAGTTGCTGGGACACATCCTGAGGTTGTGGATTCTACTCCCCATTGGAATTAGGACACTTGGAACATCCGGTCTCATGGGAGGAATCACTTGGACAGTTCCCGTGGGCCTGGCAAAAATAAAGAGCCTGGAAAATCCCACTCACACCAGCAGCTGATACCCTCTCAACCTGACCTGACTCCTTCCAGCCATGGAAGAGATTTTTTAGTTGCACTGATACTCAAAATGGCTCCTTGTGGCACTAGTTTCAATGTTCAGAACATCACACAAAAGACTACCACCAGCACTGCACAGCAGATGCCTGCCCACAGAAGAAGACTGCATGTGCCAGAGTTACAGCTGAGGGATCTTAGGATATCTGTTGATCCCTGTACTCACAGCAGAGATGGACATCTCATAGGAACAGACTAGACTGTTTCTGAGATGGTCTCAAGCTTCAGCTATTGGGAGAGATGTCAAAGCAGAGCAGATTGGATCTCCCTCTGCAGGTCTGCTGCGGAATCTGCATTTGCCAACCGACTGCTTTTAAGAGGGCTGAGTGCTCCCTGGACTGAAAATTTAGGCAAAGAAGTGAAAATGTTACAATTTTTGTAATGCCAATGAGAAAGGGTCCACTGCTCCCTATCCACCCGTGGGAGACTTCTCCTTCCCCATAGTCCCTTGTCCATTGTCAGTTCCAGTGGCACAACCATTTCTGGGGCTCACGACTGTTTCTGGGGCTCATCATCAAACAGTTTGGTGAAATAATCTGGGGCATAACTTGCTTACTTTGTATGGAGGGCCATTTATAACCTGGATCGTGTCACTGATACAGTTTGCAGTACACCCGTGCAACGGGAGACCCAGTGACCTGTGACAACCAAAAGAATGCTGGAGCTTTTTGTAGTGATCTAGCTACTGCAGAGACCATAACTATGTAATTTGCCACTGGACATTTTTTATTATAGTTAGTCAACTGGCATGAGCAATTAATCAGAGTAGCTGGTATTTTACTGGGAGGTTAGGAAGCTAGTGAGTGGGAGCTCCTGCAATACTCAGGACCAGAGAGTACTTCCCTTCCAGCAGTACCAGTGGCTGGGGGGGAATGAGAGTAGCTGCTG